>NW_019944190.1:51218-113383 GCF_002910315.2 Salvelinus sp. IW2-2015 | reverse complement strand
AGAATATAAACCACTTGGACTAAAACGACCAGGCAATAACCGACTTAGGAAATAAACCCAAGTCAGACTACAGGCACCAGACTAATCCACTAGAATAAATACCCCTAGAGACTAACCACTCTAGACTAACCAACTTAGAGATAACACTTAGGAACTAACCACCTAGTGAATAATCAGACCAGATATAACCGCACTAAATAAACCACTGAGCTAAACAGCGACAGCGACAATCTAACCACTGGAGAATAAAACCACTAGAACTAACATCAGAGCCAGATCAGTAACCACTAGCGAAATGACACACTAGAGAACTTAACCTACTAGACTACAGACTAGTCACTGCAACATCATCCAGATCTAACACCTAGAAAATAAATACGTAGCACTAAGCATCACCAGACTAACACTAGAATAACAACAATCAGAAGTAACCTACTGAGACTAACTAGACCCGACTAACCCACTAGGAATAAACAACTAGAATTTAAACCAACTCATAGACTAGCCAGACCAGAGACTCATAACCGACTTAGAACAAACAATAACACTAACAGACCAGGACTAACCAACATTAGAATGAACAGACGACCGTACCACTAGGAGTAAAACAAACTAGTGAAATAACATACTAGACTAACAGACCCAGACTCAACCCATAGTACTAACCATAACGTAAATAACCACGTAGACTAACTAGAACCAGACTACAACCACCATATAATAAACCACTAGAATACAACCACTAGTACTAACAGACACCAAACTACCCACCCATAGAATAACCATCTAAGATATGAACCGTAGACTAGAGCCGACTAACGCCTACTAGATCAACATAGCTACACTAACTGGACAGGACTAACCACGTAGAATAACAGACCGACCTTAACACTTTAGGAATAACAACGTAGGAAAACAACTAGCACTAACGCCAGACTAACCACTCCTAGACTACCACCTAGACTCAACCACTAGAATAACAACTAGACTACAGACCATGACTAACCACATAAGCAATAACAACATAGGACTTAACAATGACGCAGACTTAAACCACAGTAGCCACCGTAACGACGTAGACATAACACGTAGAATAATCAGGACCAGAACTAACCACTAGATAAACCACATAGAATAACAACCATAGACTAACGCCAGACCAGTGTCTCACTAACACACATCCACTAACCACTACGTCTCCCCACCCCAGTCCGGGAAATACACAACGAGTCAAATAACCACTAGACTACATCAGGACCAGAAAAACCCACTACTAGAGTAACCGCACAAAGTAATAACCGCCTCAAAATAGAACGGGACCAGACTTAACACTATGGAATAACCATAGAATAACACACCTGCAAAGCCCAGGCCCATAGAGAACTAACGACAACATAGATACACACTAGAGCTCGCATAACCAACTAGCACTAACAGACCAGACTCAACCATCGCTAGACTATCGACACTCAGAGATAACCACTGATACTAGCACAGACCAGATAACCACTACGAGCATACCACCGAACAGATAAACACGCGAGACTAACAGACCAGACATCAACAACGCGCTAGGCTACATACCACGCAGCTTAACCCCATAGAAAAAGTCACTGGGACTAACATACGACTACCACCTGTAGACTTACACCTACGTGCGCTAATAACCAACCTGACCTAAAGAGCCGCATTACCACTAGCCGACTACCCACTAGACTACAACCACCCCTAGATAACACTGAAATATCACCTGAACTAACATACCGCACTAACACTAGCAGATACCCAGCTATGAGCAAACCAGCTATGACTAACAAGACGACTACAAATTTAACACGATAGCCGACTAGACCTAACACTAGAATAACCACATAGACAACCACTAGACATAACACTAGAAAAACTCAGACGAGACGCAAGACTACCACCACTAGACGCTACACCACTAGCACTAACCCACTATGAAAATAACCCACGCATAGATCAACCACTGACTAACAGACCAGACTAACCACTAGACGTCAACAGCACCGGCATCACCACTAGATACCACGCTAGACTTCGTAGACCAACTCACGAAATAACCACTAGAGCTAACCACTAGGAATAAACCACATAGAGCTAACAAGGGCCAGAACTTAACACCATATGAATACCACTATAGGACTACAAACCACCCACTAAGCCAATAACACCTATCAGACTCTAGACCACTCACACTACAGCGACCAACTAACCACTCACCGACTACGTCAGACCAGGTACTACCCGCGTCACGACAGTAAGCCTACCTACGACTAACCTCTAGAATAAACCCATATGACTCAAATCCTACAAAGGATCGTACAGCCTGACATAGAACCTAAACACTTCTGATCACACAAGCAGACGTTAGAATAACCCCTAGACTAACCAGAACCAACTACACACTACTGACTTAACCACCTAGAACACTGACAAGACAGGAGCCGAACCCCTAGCATTAGCAGCAGACAGTATCCCAACTTACGAATACCCACTAACGGATTCCTACCACATAGAATTCAGATCCCACGCTAGACTTAACCCCTCACTACGAACTCTAACGAACTAATGACTAACCAGACCAAGGACCTAACACGTAGACATAACCCTAGACACCACCACCTAGCAACATAATACCACAGACTTAGACACTACACTACAGCGCGGCGATCTAAAAGCTAACCACTGAGAGACACCTAGCAGATCCGCGACTAGACCCACTATTAGTAGACCACTAGCACTAACTCTCACTCCGGGACTACCCACAGAATAACCAGTGACTAAAGGACCAGATACACAGCTTAGAAAATAATACCCACTAGACATATACCGCTAGAAGTAACCACTAGGACTAACCACTAGATCAACCACCTAGCACTAACATGTAACCCAGCACTATACCAGCTAGCACCATAACCACTGAACCTGACCACCACCTAGAAACTAAACACACCGTCATCGACTAACGAGATCAGCAGCTACACCGAGCTGCACCGAGACTACAAGCCACGGGACTAAACGCCTTGAATAACCCTCAGTATAACCATCGACACTAACCACTAGCAATAGACCACATGACCATAACCACTAGCAATAACCCACCTAGCGACAAACCCACATAGGAATAACGACACACACCTAGAACTAACAGGACCAGGCACTAACCAGTAGAACTAGACCACTTAGAATAACACCATAGAAATATTAACACCACTAGGCACTGACACAGACCGACTAACACTAGACAACCGACAAGGCCTAACCACTGAGAGAAGCCACACTAAGACTAACAGACCCAGGACCCATACACAATAGATACATATGACCAGGAGCTAACCATCTCTAGACCACACTAGACATAACAGACCAAGATTAACACCCAGACTAAAGACGACCAACCACTAGAAAAGACCAGGATTAACCCACTAGGCCAATAAGCCCACATAGCATATACAGATCCAGACCAACCACACTAGACTTAACAGACCAGACCAACACTGACTAACGACTCAGCACTAACCAGTTCTAACCACTAGTACAATAACAGACACTAGGACTAACCACGAAGTACTAACAGCACACAGACGTTACCACACTACCCGATATCGAAACATCGACAGACCTAACACTAGACTAACCACAATACAATAACCGATCTCAGATCACTAGCACGGCCATGCCAACTAATACCACATAGAACTAACACATCATAGACTAGTGACCAGAGCGCATTAACCACTAGAATAACCCACCTAGACCTAACAGACAGAAACTAGACACCTAGACCAAGAACAGTACCAAGGACTCACACACTAGACTACGAGACAGCCTAACCACTAGAACTAACAGAACAGCGACTAACGCTTTAGAGCACCACTACATCTACAGCAACCAGACTAACCAACTTAGACGTAAAGACAGACCAGAACTGTAAATCCACTAGAATACCAGCACCCGTAGACTAGCGACCCTAGAGCGCTCCTTGACCACATCGAGATCTGCTAGCACAATCACACTACGACTGAACAAGAGCCAGACACTCAACCACTTAGTTATAGACTCAACAGACAGTCACTACGCCACCTTGAAATACAGGCACCTGTACTCAGACAGACCAGAAACCCTAACACCGTATGAATAAGCACATTAGCACTAGCACGACCAGGACTTACCACCTAGGTAACCCACTAGCCTACGACAACCAGACATACCATCAGGTAGCAACAAGACGACCACCACGCCGTTAGCCACTACAACCGGACCCCCAGACAGCTAGACAACAGACCGGACTGTAACCCTCTCTCAACGACTCTAATGGCACCGCCATAGGCAGAACGCAGTAGAGACCACTAGAATAGGCACAGAGTGCACCGAAAGTCACACATGAGAGCCGCCACACACGCTAAGACGTAATTAACCCGACACGACCTCAAACAGACTAGGGACTAATACAGCAACAGACTAATCAGCACTAGGACCGGTTAAAAGGACGCATCACTAACCCGATAGAAGTAACCAGATTCAGACAAGCCCACGTAGGACCTAACAGACCAGACACTGCATCACTACTGATTAACAGGGCACCCTCCTAACCATAGCAATTACCAGCACCCGAGCTATCCACTTAGCAACTAGACAGACCAGCACCTAACCACTCTCTAAACCACGGTAGAATAATCAGCCAGTGACTCAACCGACTAGCAATAGAAGCAAGACCAGGACAAACACTGACTACCCACTAGAATACACAGAACCCGACTAACCAACAGACCTGACAGACCAGCACTATCCCACTGTAGTACGAGAACCAGACCAGGACTCACACCACGTTCACTAAAGTAACAGACCACAGACTAGCGCCTAGAACTAACAGCACGACCAGTCTACACTACCACAGGAAACCACACTCGCCAGCACGAACAGGTACAGACTAACCCACTTAGACCTAAAACAGACCAGAACACTACCACTAGTGCACTAAACAGCACCCAGAACTACCAAACAATCAACAGTAACAATACCCGACTAAACCCACAGAATACAGACAGAACTACATAAAGACTCAAGACAGACCAGACTCCACCGAAGTACACCACAATAATAACAGACCAGACTAACACTAGACTAACAGACAGCATAACAACATATAGACTAGCGACCAGACTAAGCAATCAAACTAACACTATACCAGACTTAACCACTAGAATAAAGCAGACGACAGACAAACCACTATGCACTACCAACTCAGGACTGTAACACACTAGCCAGATGAAACAACCAGAACTATCACGGTATACACCCAGGACCAACCTAAGACCAACTTAGGATCAACATGCACAGAGATACTACCTACCAGACATAACCACCTATCGCAATAACAGGACCAGAAGCTAACCACATAGCTAATTAACACAGACCAGCACCTAACGCCGACTAGACTGAACCAGACCCGCATCACCACCGAGAATCAACCCGACTGAATAACGACCAGACTTAACCACTAGCCAAACAGACCAGGACCTAGCCCCATATCTTAACATTAACACTCATACCAGACTAACCACTCAGACATCAGACAGACCAGACAAACCACCAGACTATACCACTTAGAAACTAACAGACCAGCACTCAACCACTAGGCGTACTAGCGACCCAGACCTAACACCTTAAAGAACCCAAAGAATCAACCAGGAACTAACCACTAAAGATCACAACGCCCGAACGAACCAGACTCCAACACTAATGAGAGACGCGGAGCAGAACAGACCAGACTCCAACATAAGACACAAACAGACACGAGACCAGACTAACCACTAAGAACCAGACGAACCAGCGACAGACTAAACACTAAGAACCACACAACAGACAGACTCCAAACCACTAAGAACCAACAGAACAGACCCAGACTAACCACTAAGAACCAAGCAGAAACGACCACGACTCCAACCACCTAAAAGAACCCAACCAAGACTGTACCGATGTTCTTCCCTACAATGCTATTCGCCCTTGTTCCGCTGAGGACCTCTGGCATAGAATCACTTACTGGGATTCCGACACACAACACACACACACACCACCCACAACCACACACACACACACACACACACACACACACACACACACACACACACACACACACACACACAGAGTGATTCTGTGCGTGCCATCTGGTTCAGGGGAGGATTAATTTTGGGGTGAGACTCACCAAATCCTGAACCGATGGCTGCTAATCTTCAGATCCATCATTTCACCCCTCAGCCACTGCTTAATTAAGACGATACAACTCTATCAAATGCGGGTGGTGACAGACTTGTACTGTACTTGACTGTGACTGTGTGTGTATTAGAAGGATTTACCATCAAGCTGTTATGATTATGAGTATGAGAGAACACAATACAAAAAACCCTGCTTATTATAGTGCAAGAGGCATTACTGTGTCCTGCATAATTTTTGTTGTTGTCGTGTTTAATTCAAATAACACAGCAGACTGTGTAGATAGCACATCTACAAGACCAGACAAACTACACCACCGCTTTCAACAACAGTCCAATTGGTCTGTTAGTGTTAACGCCTGTCTGCGTCTCTGCATCATCGTAACAAGGCCTTTAGACCCTGCAAAACAGCACTGTCTTCTACTTCTAACAACATCGTAAATGTTGGTGAGGTCTAACACTTCGACCACACCGACCGCGTCGTTGCATTTTGGTACACCAGAATTACATTCATTTCCAGTGAAACGATGCGTTTGCCTTGCAGCATTGCGTTGCAGAGGCAGTTGCATTGTGTTCTGTGTGGTGTATATGTTGGATTTATCAAACATACGCGTCAAACTGTATGCGTAGACGGCTTGACAGAAATGATGGCAGAAGGTGAATGTTTAACTTTTGCGCAAAAGAGTAATGACGCTGTTGGTGTGTTCGAAGCGTAAGAGAGAAACATTTTGATAGGTCTAAATGGGCTCTCTTCCTGTTGATTGTGTGGAGGTTTTGACCACAGAGAGCATAAATCCAATATCCTTATCAGGTGTTCAGATCACCATTTTAGACACTAAACGATTTGTATAGAGGATCAATGACAACAACAAAAAAGTTAATGGAACAATTTGGAATAAAACTGATGAAATTCTGTATGCAGTATCTGCAAACAATCACTAGAAGCACTTATGCCTAATGCCTATTTATGTAATGAATACATTGGATATATACTGTGCACTGCCTAACATGGCAGGGGGTATATAATAACATGGCAGGGGGTATATAATAACATGGCAGGGGGTATATAATAACATGGCAGGGGGTATATAATAACATGGCAGGGTGTATATTAATAACATGGGCAAGGGAATAATAACAAGTGGCAGGGTATATAATACATGCAGCAGGGGGTAATAATAACATGGCAGGGGTATATAATAACATGGCAGGGGGTATATAATAACATGGCAGGGGGTATATAATAAATATGGCAGGGGTATATAATAACATGGCAGGGGTATATAAATACACATGGCAGGGGTATATAATAACATGGCAGGGGTATATAATAACATGCATACATGGGGATATATTAATAAACATGGCAGGGGTATATAATAACATGCAGTGGGGTATATAATAACATATGGCAGGGGTATATAATAACATGGCAGGGGTATATAATAACATGGCAGGGGTATATAATAACATGGAAGGGGGTATATGAATAGATGTTAAAACCAGGGCAGCAGCAGGGGTGGACATCAAACCAATGGTGCTTTATCCGAAGCTGATCATTTAAAGTCGTATTGATCCATCCACCAACCGACTCAAAGCAGCCTGCCTTCCCTTAATGACCAATTTCCTACTTCTGTAGATTCCTTTATCTTCCTCCATGCCAAGGGGTGTGATCATTCAGGGCGTGAGAGAAGAGGGAACATTCTGGAAGGAAATAGAGAGACAGACAGACAGACAGACAGACAGACAGACAGACAGACAGACAGACCGACAGACAGACAGACAGACAAGACAGACAGACAGACAGACAGACAGACAGACAGACAGACAACAGACAGAAGACAGACAGACAGACAGACAGACAGACAGACAGACAGGACAGACAGACAGACAGACAAATAAAGAGAACAAATGACACTTGGAGTTCTCCTGCGTCATCATGTCCGTGCAAATGTCTGTTAGAATTAGTGCGGTGCACTGTATGGCCTCCCCATTTCTATTAACAGGGGGAAATACACAATGCACAAAACATTATGAACACCTGCTTTTTCCATGACTTAGACTGACCAGGTGAAATCCAAGTGAAGCAATGGTTTTTCGCATCCCTTATTGATGTAGTGTGATGTCAGTTATGGGTATTTGATTGTCATTATGGTATTTGATGTCATTATGGGTATTGTGATGTCATTATGGGGTATTGTGAATAGTTATTTATGGGGTTTGTTGATGTCTTATGGGTAGTTGTGTGATGTCTGTACTGGGTATTGTGATGATACTCGTCGTCGTAGACACGCCTGCGTAGCTCCCGCGGAGCAGTATGGAATGAAGACTGGCCACGTGGTGTCTGCGTGTGCGGGTTGGTGTTCGTAGCGGCGATGTTCGGGGTGTGGGAACCATTCTTCACTGACCGCAGGTGTTGTAGGTCGCCGGATGTCAGGTGCCCAGTGACGCGAGGTGGGTCTACGTGCGGCACGGCACAACTTCTTCACGCATCAATACACGCGCCCCCGTTAAAAAAGCATCGCATTTAGGTTTACTAGCGTTTTAGAGGCAGTTGGAGGCAACGAAGGAAGTGTTGTATCCATTGACGCTCGGTTTAGAAGAGTTTTTAACAGTGTCCAAAGAAGGGCCAGATGTATACCAGATAGTGTCAGCCCCGAAGAAAGTGAACCCTGTGGTAACTCCAATAGAAGACTGCCAAGGTCCGCGACAACAGGCCCTCCGATTGAGCACACTGACTCTATCAGACAGTAGTGGTGAACCAGCGAGCAGTCATTGAGAACACAGCGGTTGATCTGCCGATACGCAATCCACGGACTCACCACCACATGAACACGGGCTGGCAGTTCAAAACATGTCCGCCATGAATTTTCATCAGCTAACTTTCAGCACATTTTTTGCATTCCAGTTCAACATTTACCTGCTCGCGCAGTTCTACATAGAAACGTACATGAAGTAAATGTCATGCTATTGTATTTGAACAATATGATAGGCAATCATTCAAGCACCACCAATGCTGCACAAGTCCACGAAACTTGAGCAGTACATGAGTTGATGCATACACAAGCTGTCCAGAGCGAAAAGAAAGTGCCTATCAATATCTCACTGAAAGTTCTTTCTTTCAGGAAATGATTTACAAAAGTAAACCTTCATAGTGGACATTAGCTACAATTGCTGGCCCACTCGTTGATAGGTCTACAAAAAAGAAACCTACCGTTCCTCTGTAGCTATCCTATTGTGAGCCATTTCGATGTCTCGTTTGAACGTTGTCGTTAAAGGCATGTTCTTTTTCAAATCTTCTCAATGACATAACTTGAGAAACAAAAATTAATACAATGCAATGCTAAAGATAGAGTAATGACTTGCATTGCTAGAATTATAGCACACAGCTTTTTAATACATTCTCAATTGGGCTGGCGTACGTCCAGTGCTGCTTGTGGAAAACACGGACTGTGGGTACGCTTGTGTTGAATCAATGGTACACATTTATGTAAGTGTATATGCATATATGTCTATGTTTACTTTGCAGGACAAACGTACATCCAGGGCATCAGATGCTCGCGCATATTTCCACGAGGTCTCCCAGTTGAGTAAAAAACTAGCGACCTGAGTGAAGAGTGTCTTCCACCTCCAGAACGTGACCCAACTGTTAGTTTCTATCCATGCAAGCTTTCATAATGTTTTCCTTTAAACTGCCTGCTGCTGCACAGCAAAAACGAGCCTTGAAGATCTTCGTAGTCATTGATTCTGTCTTCCATCAAAAATCAAGTAGAGGGAAAAAATAATATATAAATTGTAACCTGTAGAAGCGCCATCTATAGGCGTCATCGACTGAATCGAGTTCTACACTAGAATCTAAACCAAACCGAAGGAAGCAGGAACAGTATACCCCATTACACTTCCATGTGTGTTATTATGAGCGCTAACAGACACCTACCAGAATTAACACTCCTTTCCCTCCATTTGGGGACTTGGAGTGATTTTATACCTGATATTTCTATCTTAAGAATGTTAGCTTGTTTGGCGAAACCCTCCAACTGTAATGAAAAAAGACACCATCTTCAACTCCTATTTTATTCCTGTTTTAAGATATTATGGTACATCATTTATGAAGCAGAACACCGCAGTAGTCTTAAAACATGAGTAGAACAGAGAAAATACACACATAGCGAACATAGCCATAACATCTGCAATACTTGGCAGGCATATCAAGTTTTGAAGTGATGACAATACTCAATACTTTTGCATTACGTTGAATATTACAGTATACAATATCGCTCTTGATATCCATTCAAGCGTTCTCTTAACTGAGCTTGACTACTTTGTATGCATCTATTTCTCCCTTGTCACAAGCCAATAATTCAATAAAATCATTAACATCAGTCTGTCTTTTATTCATGCTTCCAATTATCTTGATGTCCCACTCATGCCAAGACAAACGTAATTAAACATTTCAATGTGATTCGCCTTTTATTTCTTATTGCGGTTTACAAGTTAATGTGACAATGACCCTTCCCACTGCACACTTGAATCAATTTGTTTTTGGTGCAACCCATTACACCTTTTTGTTGCTCTAATTTTGCAGGTTTTACGCACTAGCCAAGCTTCAGGGAGAGTGTGATGGTTATTTTTTAATTCAACGTTTCCACCGTCATATTCAATGAAATGTCTGTCCATGGGCCTGAGGCTCAATCCCAAACCGATCCCTCCTCCTTTAGGCCCTTTATTTGACAGTCATCATGACGGGGAGTCAACAGGGGCCTAAGGGACATGGGATTAAAAATACTTTTACTTGAGTATTTTCTACTAATCTAAGTCACCCAGTAAAATAACTGCTCAAGTAAAGTCTAAAAGATTTGGTTTATCTTATAACTTAAGTATCAAAAGTAAAACGGAATTGCTCAAATGACTAAGATCAAAAAGTTAAGTATAAACCATTTCCAATTCCTTATTATATGACAAACCAGACGGCACAGTTTTTTTATTGATTGATAGCTCAGGTGTACACTCCAACACTTCAACATAATTACAAAATAAGCATTTAGTGTAGTGGTCCTCAGAACAGAGGCAGAACGGAGACCATGGATGTCTCTGATAAGTGTGTGGAATTGGACATTATTCCTGTCAAAGGTAACGAGTACTTGGGTGTTCATGGGACAAGTACGATTATTGTCTTTCAAGAATTAGTAAAGTAAAAGTAGAAAAATATTAATAGTAAAGTACAGATTCCCCAAAAAACGACTAAGTAAAAAATACTTTAAAGTTTACTACTTAAGACTTTACACCACGTGCTGTGTCTGACCAGTGGAATGACATGTAACCAGTGGTGTCCTGTGGTAGACAGTGGTCACTGCAATCCCACTGGGCACAACGTCATTTTAAGGTCGTTGTTTTATTTGCATTGTTTGAGATGTTTGTTGAAAATCATTGGAATTAAGTTAAAGTTGGTGAAGAAAAAACTTAGGTAATCCAAAATCAGTTTTCCAAATTGATCAACATAAACACTGATCTTTTTTGTGTGTTATTGAAATGATGTTGGAAACAATGTTGACTCAAACAGTTTTTGCCCAGTAGGATCCTCACACCCCAGAGGTGCAGAAACCATACTGCGAAGATTTGGTGCCTAATGAAACGCCCTGCTTCCTATAGGCACCAAATCCCTGCGCGAGACGGTACATAGGCATCTTCTCTGACACAATCATCAACAAAAAACAGGAACATCCCATTCTGATCTCCCCATGAAGAACCAAACTGAAAAAATGCAGCAGAACAGTTCGCATTTGTCCAATAACACAAGTTTCATGTACAACACATTTTCTAGCATGTCCCTAATGAGCATGACTCATATCTCTGCAGTGAGTTTTTTGTTTGTGCTTAAAGTAGAAGTTTCCACTGAAATTCAGGATCAGATTGACCAGCCCCAAAAATCGCATCCTTGACCATAGGAGGTAGAGAAAAATCTGTCCTGGACCAGTGGTTTGCGGCAATTCGACCAACAAGTGTTTTAGAAGGAGGAAAAATGACCAGTACCTGTCATAGATATTTGTATAACACTAAGAGAACGAAGGTACTGTAAATTCATATGGTGTAAACATACTAATTGCTTAATTGAATGCATTTACCGCCATGTCTACTGTGCTATGATTGCGTTAAGGCCAACCCAAACACGGTTAGTATGTCAGTTTTGATCCTGGTGCGATACGTTAACATGCCATTATAGCTAGCTAATAAAAGCTATTTTAAGAAATATCCTGATTTACTGATTTTATTATTTTGTACAAAGCGTGCAAAACAAGACATGTGGCAGAGTTAAAAGTCTTAAAAATATGGGATTTTTTCTGGAGTTCCTTCACTTCGAATGGACTGGAAGGTCTACAAACCTTACCTGATGCATGGCTAAGTTCAAACAGACATGTGGAGCTGATGTTCACGGGTCCTCTGAAGGACAAAGGAGAAGAGGAAAGTCACTACCTGCTCCTCTGATCGGTGAAAAACATACTACGATCGTTTTGAAGCATATGTTGTTGCCGAAGACCAATCACGATTTCGCTAGCTACAAATTCCATGAGAAAGTCACATGGAGGCTAGCAGCTCTTTTTGAACAGTTCTGTGACAGAACGAGTCTGCTTGTGTAAAGACTTGATAATCAAACACAAGATGAGATAGTCAGGACCTATTGTATTTGCAATTACTCACCGCGACTGAGAGAGAACTTTTGAAATTGTTCTGAGGTAACGCTGAGACAAAACTATCGACAATAGCCAGGAATCTCACGAGCTACCACAGCTCAGATGAAAACCACTTCGCGTCGTCAAGCACGAGGCATCACGTGAACAAGCAGTGCACGCAAGTCAGCGCGCAGAGAGCGCGTTTTAGGAAACAGACGGACACATACTCAAAACGCCCCAAAACATTGATATTGTGGATACAAGTGCAATGGCGAAAAGGAAATGCCCAGCTAAGGCCAAACAGTGTACTAAATGTGGAAAATGGAATCACTTTGCAAAAGTGTGCAGAAGCTACCGTGGAAAACAGTACACACAGTAGTGGAAGATGAAATTCAATCAAAATGTCCAAACGCCGATGAAACTGTTTATTGATTCAGTGACATAAGGATTGCGCATTCAAATCTGTATACAGACCAAAATGTGATTCGCAGTCACCGAATTACTTAAGTATCTTTTTATTAAAACTCGAGCGAAACATGGTAAATGCAATTTCGTTATTATACGGGGCTCTCTGTAATTCACCTCGCCAGGTCAGAACAGAGAACTGGCAGGATGTAAGTAAACAGCTTTCTTAACTGTGACGACTAGTTCCAACCCATCTGTGGGCCTATCACAGTAGAGGCTGACGTGGTTAAACTTGCTCAGCCTATCGCGGCGTCAGGCTTAGTCCTAGCCTCTTTGCGCTCTTGGCTTTTCCGGCGCTGTTGCTGTGTAGATTACGCTCCCTCCCCCAGAGGACTGAGTCCAGACAGCCATGCAACCATTGTCTGCCTATTTGCACCTGAACAATAAGCACACTTGATCTCGCGATCAAGGCTAAACCACAGCTTTCCCACACCACTTATCTGGAGCTGAACTTCTAACTTTCCAAGCGACATACACACAAGACACCCAGCGCGCCCAGGCCCATCAACAGTTGCATATGAGATTCATATTCATCATGATGTGTGATATACAGTGAGATGATGAGGGTTATAGATGCCAAATAAAAAAACATCACAAAATTCCTCTAAAATCATCTAATCTCACTACATGTAAGAGAGAGATAACAAAGATATCAGACTACAGCAGCTAAAACTTAACAAAATGTGATGGAACATAAGAAGAGTTCAAGAGGGAACACAAGTGCACTAGAGAGGCCTAACATCAAAACTAGCACATTCTCTACCGTAGGTCACACAATTTCAACATTTCCAACAAACCAAATAGTCCCATCAGCGTGTAATACAAGGTACTGCAGCCTTAACAATACTAAGCCTAAAGTAAGTCGAGAAGTCAACCAGCACTTTGTGCGGGAAGCAACTGCCACGCTGCTAATGTATACATGAACCCTTAGCACACGCAAGACGGTATAGGAACCACAGACTGGTACACTGAGTCAATATTATTGTGTGTTAAACATGTTTAAGTCCCTTGACGACGAGACCTTCCCATAGGTACCTACTGCTACTCACTGCACAACTGTAGAAATGGTATTCGTTTGACAACAAATATTGCATCTAGTTGGGAACTGTTTGCTGCTTAAAATACAGGAATAATGTATTCTGAACTGAAGGAACCATTATCACCATCACACAGAATGTAGGACTCATGAAAACACACATCGACAACACACACACACACAACACAATCTATCTATCTGAACATCCGAGCTATCGACCACACGAGACACAACCATCATCATTCGAGCCATCATCGACCAACACGCACCACATGACGCACACACCACACATACACACAACACATCTACCATCAACGATTCACCGACCACGTCTATACAACACACACACACACACAACACACACACAAACACACACACACACACACACACAGTCCTAAAGAGAGGTGTGTGACTGAGCATGGATATCCTGGGCTCAGTTTTTGACAGTGAAACCATGAGGTCATTCTCAGCATTGAGTCTGTTTCTATACAGAGTTGAGAACCCTGACTCGTTTAGGTATGTGGTGCAAAACTGGATCAGAACATCTACTGCTTTCTCAGCCAGGCAGGAGACCGCTTCCTGCTGTAGATGAACAACCCAGAACTGTGTGAGTGTGTTTGCCTCAAAAAGCATCTTGTTTCAATCAGTTTATTTCAGTTCAGAATACAATTATTACCTGTATTTTAACAGCAACAGTTCCAACCTAGACTTGTTTCAACAATGAATTCTACAGTAAGTGATAATGTTTAATCTTCATACTGTTACTTAGGGTTGCACTATCAGTAGCTAGCTAGTTTGTTTTGGCTAAAGTTAGCTAGCTAGCTGTTAGCTGTGTACAAGGGGATTGTTTGTTTGAAAGAGAAACACATTGAGTACTATGTGAGGTAGTACTGCCTTATTTCTCCTGATCATCACCTGTTATGAAATGATAACAATGCCTTGCTAGCTGACTGACTTTTCCACTGTCGAAGCACTTTCCTGAAGTATTCTGCCCTGTTCTGAATTAACTCCCTGGGTTTACCGTCATGCCGTGGATGTTTGTTTAGTCAGGACGTGTTGTTTTCATTTGTTTGTTTTGAGAGACTCCTTACTAAGCACTTCCCCGCACAAAACACATTGTGGGTGATCCTCTATATTTCTCAAAGTTTGCATTAAACCAAGAGAGAGAAACTCATGGCTGTATTTGAGCTCGATCAGAACTTGTGACTAGTTTGAGTCCATTCGATGACAGCAGTGAGTGATGGCGACTACTGGGAATGACAAGTCAGTTGCTGACAGCGCATCGTCTGGTGCTGAACGACAGCACTGCAGCGTGTGGGTCGTGGAGTGATCCTCAAGAAAACTGCTGTAAAAAAATCTGGTAAACCGCAAACCACATGGTAATCTCCTACCCACTTGTGCAGCTGCCAAACTGAGCCATTTTGATATTTTTTATATATTTGTTTTATTTATTTAACCTTTATTTAACTAGGCAAGTCAGTTAAGAACACATTCTTATTTACAATTACGGCCTACCCCGGCCAAACCCGGACGACGCTGGGCCAATTGTGCGCCCGCCCTATGGGACTCCCAATCACGGCCGAATGTGATACTTCAGCCTGGATACCCGTTTAGAATTTCCCTTTTTGTCTATGCGATTCAAATGTTTGGTCAAAAGAAAAGGGAAATAAAAGTATAATCTGCCTTCATGAAGATTTCAGACCCCTTGACTTTTTCCACATGTTGTTAAGTTACAGACTTATTCTGAAATTGATTAAATCGTTTTTTCCCCTTAACAATCTACACACAATACCCCATAATGACGAACCAAAAACAGGTTTTTAGACATTTTTGCAAGTTGAAAAAACCTAAAATATCATATTTTGGACATTCGTTGACTTGTCCCGAAGCCACTCCTGTATTGTCTTGGCTGTGTGCATAGGGTCGTTGTCCTGCTGGAAGGTGAACCTTCCTGAGCACTCTGGAGAAGTTTTTCATTAAGGATATCTCTGTACCTTGCTCCATTCATCTTTCGCTCGATCCTGACTAGTCTCCCAGGACCTTCCGCTGAAAAACATCCCCACCGTAGGGATGGTGCCAGGTTTCCTCCAGTCGTGACACTTGGCATTCAGGCCAAAGATTTCAATCTTGGTTTCATCAGACCAGAGAATCTTGTTTATCATGGTCTGAGAGTCCTTTAGGTGCTTTTTGGCAAACTCCAAGTGGGCTGTCATGTGCCTCTTACTGAGGAGTGTCTTCCGTCTGGCCACTCTACCATAAAGGATAACGGCCTGTTCAGAATAACCATTGCGTTCTTGCTTCTTGACCAAGACTCTTCTCCCCCGATTGTTCAGTTTGGCCGGGTGGCCAGCTCTAGGAAGAGTCTTAGTTGTTCCAAACTTCTTCCATTTAAGAATGATGAAGGCCACTGTGTTGTTTGGGACATTCAATGCTGCAGAAATGTTTTGGTACCCTTCCCCCAGATCTGTGCCTCGACACAATCCTGTCTCGGAGCTCTAAGGACAATTCCTTCGACCTCATGGCTTGGGTTTTGCTCTGACATTCACTGTCAACTGTGGGACCTTATATAGACAGGTGTGTACCTTTACAAATCATGTCCAATCAATTGAATTTACCACAGGTGGACTTCAATCAAGTTTTATAGAAACATCTCAAGGTTAATCAATGGGAACAGGATGCACCTGAGCTCATATTTGAGTATCATAACAAAAAGGTCTGAAAACGTATGTAAACTACAAAATGTGAAAAAAGTTGAGGGGTCTGAATACTGTCCGAATGCACTGTATGTTTCTTTGGGGGCGAAGGAGACTGTCTACCCTTGTCCTTACGCTATTCTACTGATACACACACACACACACACACACACACACACACACACACACACACACACACACACACACACACACACACACACACACACACACACACACACACACACACAGCACACACACACACACACACACACACACACACACACACACACACACACACACACACACAATCATCATATACGATGCTGCTACACCGTTCATTATTTCCTGATGCCCAGTCACCTTACCCATATAAATATCTCTCTTTATTGCTCCAGTATCCCTGCTCATTGTAAATATGGTATTGGAACGGACGCTGTATAAACCATTCTTACTTACTTCTCATGTTCTTCTTTTTTATGTTTCTCGTGTGTTTTTGTTCTATCTTATATTATATTTAGTTAATCAATTGATATTTATTACTGCATTGTTGGTTTTGAACTTGCATGAAAGGCATTTCACTTTACTTGTGCACGTGACATTTAAAAGTGTGTACCGGAGTGCTAATTTGCTAATTAACTAGCTAGCTAGCACCCAATGTCCTTCACTAAAGCCTACCGAACACCTGCCCTCGCCATCGTTAACAGAACTGCGGGAAAACAGGAGGAGACTGTCTACCAGTGTCCTAGCTAGCTACCTAACGTCATTGTCCTCCCCGCCTCTTCTTCTGTTGGGTTTAGAGGCGTATGACATCCAACATTATGGTGCATTACTACCACCTACTGTACCGAAGTCCTAGCTTAAAAATTAACCAATAGAAGTATAATGAGGGTTTATTGCAGATGACCCATGAATTGCAGGCTGAAATTGCGCCCTTCTCCGTCTTGCTACTATGGAGGCGAGAACGGTGGAGCCTGGAGAGACCAACTCTCAAGGAATATGTCATTGTCCTCATCTGTCAGATGCTCTCCACCCCTACGGTCCATTCCAGGGAAGCAGTGCTTAATGCAATTGTTTATCTTCTGGTCCCACTGGAACATCCATTTCCTCCGCTGAACGATATCAGAGAAGACAGCCGTCGTCCCAGAAAACATCTGGATGACCACCTCTTAATCCACATCTGACGCACCAGTTCCAGCCCATCGGTGTATCCCAAGTTTCATTCCACTGAGGTGGATAAACTAGGATGTCGGGGGGAGAAGTAGCACAGGCCCTCTGCCACCTAATGTGACAGTCAATAATGCATGTAAATAGTTAATGGTTAGGCTACATGTTGATTATTTGTGTATTTTCCAGGAGCTTGCTCGATTGTCTTGTTAAAAGAGATTATGGAAATAATTTCCAGTTTACTCCATATTGGCTTAAATGGGTTTCTGGTCTTTCTCTTCCCCCTGGAAAATAAGCTGTTAATGCTAAATAAATACAAAGTACTACATTATTTATGTTGCCATTTGTCATTATTGTGTATTTTTACTTTACTTGTATTGGTGTGTTATTCTGTATTATAATGTGGTATAACTGTAACTCTCTCACTAATGGCTCGGATAAATCCTCATGGTCAATATGGAGAAAAGGACATCTCAGTAAATGATAAACTTGGTATGACTTAACTCGCAAGGGGGAAACACAAAAAGAAAATACCAAGATACAAGGGATAAACCACAGATATAATTTATTATAAAAATATAAGGAATACAAATAAAAAGAATGACAGCACATTCAATACAAATAGGCTTAGTTAAACCTGGGTACTAACAATGTTCGTTGGCGCGCTTGTTGAATAAACTACAACACAGTTAGGCTCCTCACTGTCGAAATGATTGTAGATTCCACTCTCGCCCAGAACAGCGGCCTATTAGTCCTGAACACAGAACACCAAACCCCAGGTCTAGAGGCCTTGTTCATGAATCCACGGTGAAAATGCCCTGGATGTAACCGAGAAACAATGGCCAGCGTCACAGAAGTCCCCAGATCGTCTCTGACCAAGCCATCCACTCCAGCTCCTGATCAGACTAAAACGAAAATGACTGGCGCCTCAATCTAGCACAGCCACAGTTGAATCCAGTCTATCCTTTTTAACTCTACTTTTTAGTAAGGTAAGGAAAAGTATTTTAGCTCAAAACAAATAGCATATTAAAATATTTAAAAAATAATACGTTTAAACTCGACAAAATCTATAGTCTCTCTCTTTACTCTTGACCCGAATCCCCTGTGCAGAGTCCCGTGCCCCCACAAACTCTTAGTCCCCGGATTTGCCCAAAACTTTACAAGCTTTATGATTGACTAATCCAGCCAGGTCACCAAGTTCACATCCACAGTTTACATGCGCAGGAGTGAAGATTAACTAAGTAGAGCGCACATTGGAGAATTCAACCAACGTGACTCAAATGATTTCCCTGTCATATCTCTTTAAAATGTGGACATGAATTAAAAAACAAGTGTTTGCATTGAAAAAACAACATCAAACTGAATTAAACCATAGTGATTCCAATACATGTGTAACAGGATATTACATAATCATGTTGCATAATCACCTTCCTATGGAAATCTATGGAAATTAAAAACAAAAAAGTCCATTATCCAACTGAAGAGCATGTAATGTATCCTAAACTCTAGGAAGAGTTGGTGGTTCCAAACTTCTTCCATTTAAGAATGATGGTTCTGTGTTCTTGGGAACTTTGGGAGATACTCTGTTTATATTTTACTAGGAATGTCAGTTAAGAACAAATTCTTATTTACAATTACAGCCAATCCCGGACGACGCTGGGCCAATTGTGCACCCACCCTATGGGACTCCCAATAACAAGAGGTTGTGGATTTGAACCAGGGTGTCTGTAGAGACTCATCTAGCCCTGAGATGCAGTGCCTTAGACCGCTGCACCACTCAGGAGATAGGGAAGACTGGGGTTACTTTGTGGGGACGATGAGAGCTACTCTGTGGGGCACATATTGTCTTTGTGTACATAGTATGTGTATATCTTTGACTGTGTGGCATGGCAGATGCCATGTGCCTCTATCGTTGACTTTGTTGCATGGCAGACGCCATGTGCCTCTATCGTTGACTTTGTTGCATGGCAGATGCCATGTGCCTCTATCGTTGACTTTGTTGCATGGCAGACGCCATGTGCCTATATCTTTGTGCACGTGTGGGTGTTCCTGTTAATTTTATCTTAACGATTGTGCCATCAAGGACTTGTTAGTGGCTAATTACTGAGTAGCATTTACTGAACAGTCTGCTAGTTAGATTTAATGAAGCAGGAACAAAAATTATGCAGAATGGAAGATTGATATATTAATCACAAGAAGCAAAAATGAAACTTTAAAAACATGTATTTTCTGAACAAATCATTAAGACCTATAGAATGCACGTTTGGATGTGAATGAGTTAGTCCAATATACCATGTTGGAGTGGAGAAAGAAAATAACTCACTTAACGTTTTAAATACATTTCACTCGTCTTATGATTTGTAATGAGAATAATTATATTCTTTCTCATTTTGTAAAGCATACTTAGAGATCATATTGACAACTAAATTGAATATCTGAGGGGGGTACTGAAGTGATTTAAAAGTTAATTAACCCCATGATCTGCTACTATACCAAACCTGATGACTGTGTGCGTGTGTCAGTCTGTGCGTGTATGTGTGTGTCTGTGCGTGTGCGTGTGCGTGTGCGTGTGCGTGTGCGTGTGCGTGTGCGTGTGTGTGTGTGTGTGTGTGTGTGTGTGTGTGTGTGCGTATAGGTGTTCGCACATGCTGTGAATCCATGCGTGTAAATTTGCGTGACTGAATGTGTGTGCGCTTACGCCTGTATGAGAGCATGTGTGTAAACCTTTTCATGTGCCTGGACGATTTCAGGTTTGTTTATGTGCACAATCAAGGGGTTGCAGGAAAGCAGAAAAACAGCGACAATGAGCATAACTAACCTAACTAGCGTAGCAAGTCTAACTAGTCTAACTAGCCTTAATCCAATGATTTGCTGCTGTGTAGACTGTGTGGTTTATCTTAATGCTAATATTCAGAGTCTATTATCTCATGAAGGCAGCTGGCTAGCTACTCCAAGAACTTCTGACAGTAGATTCCTCCACCATCGTAGGTACACTGTAATTACATGCTGATAAACTATCCTAGAACTGCGTAAACCGTCTCAAAACATTTGTCACCACTCCATAGCTCAAAATTCCCTTTTTCCAAAAGGTCTGAATCCCTACCTCTCTCTCTAGCATTTACTCTATTATAAACATGTACTCTATTATAAACATGTACTCTATTGTAAACATGTACTCTATTGTAAACATGTACTCTATTGTAAACATGTACTATTATAAACATGTACTCTATTATAAACATGTACTCTATTTGTAAACAAGTACTCTATTGTAAACATGTACTCTATTATAAACATGTACTCTATTGTAAACATGTACTCTATTGTAAACATGTACTCTCATTGATAAACATGTACTCTATTATAAAACATGTACTCTATTGTAAACATGTAACTTTATTGTAAACATGTACTCATTATAAACATGTACTCTATTGTAAACATGTACTATACTATAAACATGTACTCTATTATAAACATATATTATTTTAAACATGTACTCTATTATAAACATGTACTCTATTATAAACATGTACTCTATTGTAAACATGTACTCTATTATAAACATGTACTATATATATAAAACATGTACTCTATTATAAACATGTATTCTATTATATATATGTACTCTATTATAAACATACCATTATAAACATGTACTCTATTATAAACATGTATTCTATATATATATGTACTCTATTATAAACATGTACTATATTATAAACATGTACTCTATTATAAAACATGTATTCTATTATATATATGTACTCTATTATAAACATTTACTCTATTATAAACATGTACTATACTATAAACATGTACTCTATTATAAACATATATTATTTTAAATATGTACTCTATTGTAAACATGTACTCTATTATAAACATGTACTCTATTATAAACATGTACTCTATTATAACATGTACTCTATTATAAACATGTATTCTATTATATATATGTACTCTATTAAAACATGTACTCTATTATAAACATGTACTCTATTATAAACATGTATTCTATTTATATATATGTACTCTATTATAAACATGTACTATATTATAAACATGTACTCTATTATAAACATGTATTCTATTATATATATGTACTCTATTATAAACATGTACTCTATTATAAACATGTACTATACTATAAACATGTACTCTATTATAAACATATATTATTTTAAATATGTACTCTATTGTAAACATGTACTCTATTATAAACATGTACTCTATTATAAACATGTACTCTATTATAAACATGTACTCTATTAAATACATTTACTCTATTATAGACATGTACTCTATTATAAACATGTACTCTATTAAATACATGTACTCTATTATAAACATGTACTCTATTGTAGACATGTACTCTATTAAATACATGTACTCTATCATCAGATCTGTTTTCTCCCCACTACTGCATATATTAGGCTTATGGATGTTGTGATTAGCAAATGTTCAGCCCGACCACCCGATTCTCTGCCCTCACATTCAGCCACAAGGGCCAGATGCATACACCCATACAAGGGATGTGCAGACACCACCCAAGAGACTGTAGAGGGACAAAATGAGGTGGAATATCCATGCCAGTGAACATGGATTGCTCCATTTTCAACTGCCACTTTCGTCATGACACCGTCCCATTCATAACGCTAGCGATTACCAAATTGACGATGCATGTTAAAAGACAGGGGGCCTGATGCAGTGGCTCCACCATTAACGCTAGAATACACCGCACACCTAACTGTAGAACAATTACGGCACGGCCGAAAGGTTATTCATGCCGTTTAGCCCGACACCCAATCACATCACGTCCGCTATGAAAGCATTTAGATGCAGTATCCAAGAGCCTTTCCATACGTTGCCGTTCACCGATGTTCACTGACAGTGCAACGGACCTGACGCAGGCCGTATGGCGAGGAAGTGACGACGTGTGCGTTATGGAGTGGAGAAGCGGAGCTGAAGAAGCTGCTGTCAATGGGGATTGAATTACCAGCCCCGAGGCTTCTTAATAGGGGGATCATTAGGCTGTGGGCTCCCCGTGACTTCCTGATTCATGGAGGTTGGATGTTGAGGGCAGTATTAATGAAGGGACGTGGTAAACATTCCTGATGGGTGGAGGCTCTGTAATCAGGGCCACATTAATGAAGGGACACGGTAAACAGTCCTCACCGGTCGAGGCTGTGTAATCAAGGCCACCCACCCTGGTGAACCCCTCCCACTCTAATTTGATTATTTATAATCCCACGTAACACAGCCTAGATATGATTTTAAAAATGACTGCGGTTAACTGCTACCGACCGACTGCACTGACTGCCGGACAGAGGGTTTGTTTAGTGTCAGGAATGAAGGATGGTGGAGGTGTAGAGGACGTATGGAATGATGAGGCGTCACTAGTGAGTGCGAGTTCAATAGAATTTATCCTTGCTACTATGGCGGAGAGGGCGTGATATCACTGTGCTGAATTGCATTTATTCATGCTCTGTCCATAATATAGTACGGACTATAGAAGACAGTGTGGTGACTTATTTTGTTTTGAGGAGTAGATCACTCTTGGGAGGAATGCAGTCATGGAAAAAGTACTCAATTGTCATACTTGAGTAAAAGTAAAAGTAAAGATATCTTAAAAGAAAATGACTCAAGTAAAAGTCAGCCAGTAGAATTATACTTGAGTAAAAGTCTAAAAGTATTTGGTTTTAAATATACTTAAGTATCAAAAGTAAAAGTACAAATAATGTTAAATTCCTTGTATTAAGCAAACCAGATGGCACAATTTTCTTGTTTTTTTTATTTATGGATAGCCAGGGTTTAAAGTATTTTCGCTGAAATACTTTACACCACTGGAGGGATGTTATCATTACTAACAGTTGGTTATGTAGAAAAGTACAAAACTGGCACAAATTTCCGCTTAAACTGGTCTACGCAGACTACACCAGCTGTTTGCATTACATGCTCTATCGTCTGGAGTGACATTGTTCTGGGCCATTTGTCAAAAGGCCAAAGTCTGCATTTATTTACCTTCAACACATCTCCCCTTTAAGAGCCAGGATTTAGCATACAGTAAATCATGAACCAAACATCATCTCGATCAGCATTTTGAAACTTACAGACAGAATAACATACAGCTTTATTTATTTATTTTATTTCATCCTTTTCTACTTAGATACATTTCCCCGGGCATTGAAACAGCCAATTATGCCGACTCCGGAGTGTGAAGAGGTAGGTCTGCGGTGGACAGGGAGCCAAAGGTGACATAGAAAGCGGGAGAGCTCTCAACTCTCGCTCCTTGACTTAATAATAGTACCTACCAGCCCAGGCCTCTCAACCACCAACACTACTCCCTCTATTGTGACTATTTATAGCTGGCCAACCTTTAGCTTGCTGGGCCCCTGTCCAAGTACCCTCTCTCTCAGGCTCTGTTGGTGGAATTATTGGAGGCTAGCTCATCCTCTCCCTATTTGTAACATTTCTACCAATATTACCCTATAAAATAAATACTTTACCCAAGACTATAATGATTATTTCCCATTGACTGATGGTGTTGTTTAACATCCCCTAACAATACAGTTTGCTGGTTCTTCTGAACCCTGATATGATTACATGTTATACAATGGGTGGTTCTAATCCTGAATGCTGATTGGTTAAAACCGCATTCCAAACGGTGTCTATTCCAAAAGTTACCGCTAAATCTATGATGTTAAAATGCTTATTTACTCTGTTCCATCTGACTGAGCAATTCACTGTCTCATCAGCCCAGCTAGGCAATATATAAACTTGATCTTCACTATAAAAAGCATCTAGACATTATCTCACATTTATTTTAGACTAAAATATAATTTTCAACAGCGGAGATTTGTATAAACATTGTTGTCTGTCTCTCCGACATTTGCAACATTGCTTCAATAATCAAATTCGATCTCTTTCTGTCCCATAGTAATGAAGGTGTCGGGAGTCAGGATGAGACAGACAGACAGGCAACGTTTCTCAGCCGGTCTAAATCATGAATCAGCTGGCATAATTTAATGGAAATATACAATATACATATGTCAATTCAAAAAAATTAAAACGAAACAAAGTACTCTATTATATGTTCTTAAAGTCGTCGTTCAGCCACGACTCGGTGAAACATAAGATATTACAGTTGTGTATGTCCCGTTGGTAGGATAAACGTGCTTTACTTCGTCCCATTTATTTTCCAGCGATTGAACGTTAGTTAGTTAGCTAGCAGGACAAAGGCATGGGCAGATTAGCCACTCGTCGCCTGATCCTCACAAGGCACCCTGATCTCTTTCCGCGAAATCTGCGTTTCCTTCTCCAGCGAATAAAGTGGATCTGGGCCTGGTCGAGTGTCTGTATTATATCCCTCCCGTCCGACTCATTGAAGAAGAACTCTTCAAACAGTTTGAGGTGAGCATCGCAGTTCTGATGTCCAGAAGCTCTTTTTGGTCATAAGAGACGGTAACAGCAACATTATGTACAAAACAAGATACGAACAGTGCATTTTTTTTTTTTTTTAATAGCATGGTTGGTTAAGAGCCGATAAGACGGCAACCACCCCCTCCGGCGGAGTCACTGTATCTAATTCAGGGCAGTTTACAGCTTAAACTAGAGTTTTGTACTAACTTGAAAACAGTAATAACATTCTTCATTACATTGTGTTGTTGTAGCCTAGGTAGCATATATTTATTGTCCTTTAAAAACTGAATCAATGGGGTAGCTTTTCGGAGCTGCGTGCCAGGGGACAGGGAAGGAGCGCGCTCAGCACAGCCTCAGCGCAACCAGCACATAGGCTACCTATGATTTCGCTATCTGATCAAACTTTTTTTTTTTTATATTGTGGAGTCCTAGGAAAAGCCAGACTACAAAAGCTTGTTGGACGCTTATTTAGGCTTATTTTATTTACTAATAGCCTATTGGATGAGAGATGCACGCTTGCTCTTGCTTGCTGAATGTAAAATAGACTACAGCATTAACGGACAGAGAAGCCCATCTTTTCCTATAGTGGGACTATCTTAGCACCGATAGGCTACATCCTGACAAAATACACCGTATGAGTGGTCTGCTAATGTACCTTTCTGGACCTTCTAAACTTTCCAGATTTGACCCAAAACTGATGCAAAAGGTTGCATAATCAGGCCTAGGCTGATTATTTCAACTAGGCAAGTCAGTTAAGAACAACTTCTTATTTACAATGACGGCCTCTACCCTGACCAAACCCTTCACAAACTCAGATGGCGCTGGGTCAATTGTGCACCGCCCTATGAACCCGGGTCTGTAGTGACGCCTCTAGCACTGTGATGCAGTGCTTCAGACCACGGTGCCACTCTGTCTCCAGTTATTTAGGCATGAAACTAAACAGGACACGTGACCAGTTATTCAAATTAGCCTACATCACTGCTGATTACAGCCTATGTGTTTTCACTTGATAACAATAATAAATTCCTCATTGCACTGTGTTGTTGTAGCCCAGGTAGACTAATTATTTTTGTCTAAAAACGTAGGCTTAATCAATAGTTGAGTGTTGCGTGATGTGGTACCAAAGAGCAAAGCATGGAGGAAGAAACACATCTACCATTTCATTTTATTCATGTATTTCTTGCACTTTGACTGGTCTAAATATTTACCCTACATAGCGCTAACATTTAGGTAATGACAGGCCTACAGCATAGGCCAAATGAACTGTTGGGGAAAATTGAGGAGAGAAAGTGAGTTGGTGTGATCACCTTTGGCCGGTTATGCTAACATTGTTTAGCTAATGCATTTCAATTTGCAAATAGTTGCACAGGACAGACCGAGAGCACAGTGGAAAAGAAGACCCAAAGGAATTGACAACCATTAGAAAAATGGAGATCACTTCAGCAAAGAAGGCAGTATTGACATGCTTTAAAAGACTTGCAGGCTAAACGTCAGTTTGTTGTTGAATTGCTACATTTACATATGAGTTACTCTATTATTTTTCATTAGGTCTACATGTACAGTTGCCAGTTGTCAGTTGTCACTGTGACAATGAACACACCCTGAACGCACATATGGTCTATTTTTGACCTTATTAATAGGTAGCATGCAGTATGATGTGTTGATCAGCTCATTGACAGGTGTAGGACTCTACGATAAACGTTACACTTTCTTCTAGTGTGTGGGTGCTAACAAACGTTGTATAGTTAGACTATGTAGCCTATAGTTTATTGTTACACTTGTACTTGTTTATTTTACTTTCATGCTCTATAAATGTACTCTTTCTAATAATTTACTCCGGTATCTTGCGGCAAGTTTGCTTGCCACTGGAGTGTTGCAGCAGGAAAGTAAAGCGGAAGTCGAAAGTAAAGCGGAAGTCGAATCCATCACTTCCGTTGTTTGGCAGTGCCCATAGCAACTATCGAAAAGGATTGTCTAGAAGGGCATACCAGAATGGAAATTAAAACCAGATAACAGGACAGTTGGAGAAGATTTCGGGAAACCTTGAAATTGTGACGAAATATGCGCCTACACAGTACATGCTACAAAATGACAGAAAGCTAAACCAACAGCTACACAAACTGAAATTGGATTCCTTGTAAACGCAGGTCCAACGAGGGAAAAACTATCTAGCATTGATTTGTTTTCTCAGAGACATATTTGGGAGCATCTGATGACCTAATGTGGTGAGCGATGAACATGAATTTCTCCTTTCCCCTCCACCGCTAAAGCTGTCAAATCATCCCACATGTTTCCGGTTTGACCAGCTGTTTTCAGCAACTGATATTTTTGAATTCGGTTGTCATATTTCCTAGCAACAAACTATTCAGCTAGCTTCTAGCCTAGTGTTTGATATGCAATGCGATCTCCTCATAATTAACAGTGCTACTATTTGTTTTGCAACAGTTGGGGGTTGTATAAACCTACCTGTCTAACAATGTATGATTTAAAAAATGCAATCTCTCCTGCGCCAGTAGGCTAGCTAGCCCAAGAATGAATGTGAAACTAATAATTCACCATGGAAACCGCAAACACTCTTTCAGAAATATTATTCCCTCTTGTACATTTTTACCCCACAAAAATGGTTAAAAGTATATTGTTTGTAGCCCTGGCTCCTGCTTCAGTAGGAGAGCTATCTGTCCCTCTTTTTGTGTGTCCGACAGTTTTCCATTTATATATAAATAATTAAAACATGAAAGTAATGTATCTTTCAGTACTTCATAAAAAGTTTGATGGAATGCCATCAGCACCTCGGATTTTTCCCCTTCTGAAAAGAATCAATTGCCAACCATAGTTCGTCGTTTGTAATTAGGCCTTCACAAGATGCGTTTTCTGTCGCAGATAGTTTTAAATAAAAAACATTTGGGGGGGAGAAGAATATCATAAAACGTAGTGTAAAGTACTTTAGAAGAAAATTGTTTAAAATATTTTACTTTCTCATTCTAAATCTCTTTTGGTGAGATGAGGATTTTTCTAGAGTCTGTCATAGTTACATGGAGGGCTATAAACTGATGGTCTGATCGCATTCGATCCTCAAACCTCAACTTTATTCACTTTGCTACCATTGAAAAGAATACAGAAAAGAATCAATCTAACTAGCTGTATTATCTTACCAGGTCTGGGTTTTTAAGCCTCCAAATATCCATCAATTCCAATGTGTCCATAATATTTGTAATCTCTTTGAGTGCTAGAGGGTCATTGTTAGTAGTATGATTGACTTTATGGTCCATTGACATACTTAAAACCGTATTGTAGTCCCGTAGCATTATAATATAGTTGTTTGTATCTTGCAGACTGATTTTATTATTTTAAATGTTTTCAAATTAAGTTTGGATAGTCGTTATTCGGTCCATATAGATTTATGAGCCATAACTGTTTATCATCATGTAGTATATTCAAGGCAATACAACGGATTATTTAAACGGATAGTACCTCAGTATCCAAATAGTTTTTGAATAGGATCATAATACCTTTTGAATTTCTTAACCCATGACTGAAATAGATTTTACCATGGCATTATTTTTCCCAGGCCACTTCGTCAGAAGATATTGAATGAGTTTCTGAAAGACAATACATGTGGTAATCCTTCTCCTTCAGCCATGCACAAACTGCTCTTATTTTCTTATTATCAGCCAAACCATTGGAATTATAGCTAGCTATACTTATTTCACCGATTAGCATGATGGGTTACATTTTAAAATACTTATCACTGTTCTTACCACCATTTTGAAATACTTATCACTGTTCTTACCACCATTTTGAAATACTTATCACTGTTCTTACCACCATTTTGAAATCTTATCATGTTCTTACCACCATTTTGAAATACTTATCACTGTTCTTACCACCATTTTGAAATACTTATCACTGTTCTTACCACCATTTTGAAATATTATACTGTTCTTACCACCATTTTGAAATACTTATCACTGTTCTTACCACCATTTTTAAATACTTATCACTGTTCTTACCACCATTTTGAAATACTTATACTTATACATACTAACTCTAAAAAGACCTCCAGTTGTCCTCTAATACCCCTCCCACAAAAACAAAAAAAGAATAACAAGACATAAAAAAAGAACAATATATCCCTCCCCCTTAAATACTTACATTTACCTGACTCTCTTATCCAGACAGAGTGCATACATTTTTATACTTTTTTCGTACTGGTCTCTCTTGGGAATCGAACCCGCAAATCTGGCATTGCAAGTGCCATGCGCTACCAACTGAGCCTGCATGAATCTGTGCTGTGGACTCACTCTGTGTGCAATAATAATGTTTAACATGATTTTTGAATGACTTCCTCATCTCTGTACTCCACACATACAATTATCTGTAAGGTCCCTCAGCTGAGCAGTGAATTTGAAACACAGATTCAACCACAAAGACCAGGGAGGTTTTCCAAAGAAGGGCTCCTATTGTTATAAAAAAATATACTGTATATATATATATTTTATATTGAATATCCCTTTGGCATGGTGAATTTATTAATTAAACTTTGGATGACTTATCAATACACTCAGTCACTACAAAGATACAGGTGTTCTTCCTAACTCAGTTGCCGGAGAGGAAGGATACCACTCAGGGATTTCACCATGGTGACTTTCCAAGGCTGTTATAGGAGAAAACTGAGGATGGATCAACAACATTGTAGTTACTCCACAATATTAACCTAAATGACAGAGTGAAAAGAAGCAAGCCTGTACAGAATACGAATATTCCAAAAGATGCATCCTATTTGCAATAATGCACAAATGTAAAACTGCAAAAAAATGTGACAAAGAAATTAACTTCATGTCCTGAAAACAAGTATTATATGTGGGTCAAATCCAACACAAAACATCACTTGCTTGTCATCAGCAAGGACTAGGGAGTTATGTTTTAGGATGAAAATGAACAGAATAGGGCTAAGCACAGGCTTGGTTCGGTCTGCTTTCAAAACAGAAACTGGGAGACAAATAACATTTTTTGCAGGACAATAACCTGAAACACAAGGCCAGATGTACACTTGAAGTTTCTTACCAAGACGACATTGTTCCTGAGTGGCCTAGTTACAGACTTGAACGTGGCTGTCTAGCAATGATCAACAACCAACTAGACAGAGCTTGAATCATTTTTTAAGTAACAATGTGCAAATATTGTACAATCCAGGTTTGCAAAGCTCTTAGAGACTTACCCCAAAAAACGCATATCTGTATCCACTGCCAAAAATGTATTGACTTAGGGGTGTGAATAAGTATGTAAATGAGCTATTCTGTATTTTGTTTTCAATACATTTGCCAAAATGTCTAAAAACATGTTTTCACTTTGTCTTTATGAGCTATTGTGGGTAGATGGATGAAAAAATTTTTTTTTATCAATTTTGAATCAGGCTGTAACACAAAAGGTGAAATAAGTCAAGGGGTATGAATACTTTCTGAAGATATTTTTATCCCAATTATACGGCTGTTATAAAGGCAGACAGCTTCATGGCAAAAGCGATTTGTAAGTTTTGAGATAAAGCACAAACATGCTCTCGTTGCCATTATATTGGACGATGCCGAGATATCTCTGGCACGCGCTGAAGCACTGAGTCCAGATGCCTGCTATTTAGTGACAGCTGCATTTGTGTCCATTTAACTAATAGACTGATATTTAAATGCATCTGTTCAAATGAGGCAGTATGAACGCCAAGCAGGCACATTTGTGAGTGGAGACTACTGACATTTTCACAGGGAGTGAAAATAACAAATGTAAAAATAGGTGCTTGCCGTTCATTAAGTCCCATTACCATGAGATATGTATAATTCCATGGGTGGCATTTCAAGCCCCGTGATTCTTTTATTTATTTTTTGTGGTGGGGGGGGGGGGGGTAAAATCTTGGTTCATTGTGTGTAATGATGGTGATTGAAAACCTCATCAAGGATTTGAATGAAAGGTCAAGGTCTTTCTAAAGTCATTGACGCACAAAGAAGGAATTTAAAGCATATAACATCAGTTGTGATGTATTATAAAGAAGTACTTCATGTGAAATCTGGTACTGAATTGTCTTGTACTCACATTAGTTTAAGTTGTTTTCCCTTGAGGTCAACATACACTCGAGTAAACAGACAAATATGAATGGGTGTGGTGTAAGATAATAAATACATGATTTTGTCTTCAATAAACCTCTATCGTTAAAAATTCTCTTCATGTTAACTTAGCCAGTGTTCTAGGTCTTGCTAAATGAGTGTTTATTGGAGTTAGACAGACCTACTCTCCACAATGCACTGGCTGAGACTTCCAGAAGATAAGCGCTAATGAAGGAACATGGCCACTGGGATTGGCATACTGTATTGCAATCAAAGACACACGCACACACACTTGAACAAACCACACACACTTGAACAACACACACCACACACACACAACACACACACACACACACCAACAACACACACAAAATTAAACACGTTTCTATATGCAATCAAACAACAGTCATATACACTTTATCCTTTATTGTACTTTATGACTAGTTATGTTTCATTTGATATCCAGCTGGTTCACTCCTCATATCAGCTGGTTCTGCATTTGATCACTCTCATATCCGCTGGTTTTGTATTGGATCATTCCAGCTGGTTTTTGTATTGGATTCATATCCAGCTGCTTTTGTATTGTCATATCCAGCTAGTTCTGTATATTGATCATATCCGACTGCGTTCTGTATTTGATCATATCCAGCTTGGTTCTGTATTTGAATATGCAGCTAGTTCTGTGGTTCATAAATCCAGCTGGTTTGTTATTTGATCATATCCAGCTGTTCTGTATTTGATCATATTCAGCTGGTTCTGTATTTGATCATATCAGCTAGGTTCTGTGTTTCATAATATCCAGCTGGTTCTGTATTTGATCATATCCAGCTAGTTCTGTATTTCATAAAATCCAGCTAGTTCTGCCATTTGATCATATCAGCTAGTTCTGTGTTTCATAAAACCACCTGGTTCTGTATTTGGATCATATCCAGCTGGTTCTGTATTTGATCATATTCAGCTAGTTCTGTATTTCATAAAATCCAGCTGGTTTCTGTATTTGATCATATCCAGCTAGTTCTATATTTAAATAACTCAGCTGGTTCTGTATTTTGATCATATCCAGCTGGTTCTGTATTTCATAAAATCCAACTGGTTCTGTATTTGATCATATCAGCCGTTCTGTATTTCATAAAATCCAGCTGGTTTGTTTTGATATATATCAGCTGGTTCTGTATTTTGATCATATCCAGCTGGTTCTGTATTTGATCATATCCAGCTGGTTCTGTATTTGATCATATCCAGCTGGTTCTGTATTTGATCATATCCAGCTGGTTCTGTATTTGTATGAATCAGCCTCTTCTGTATTCCCCTCCTCTTGACCAATTCTAAGAGCTCTATGTTTACAGCTATTATTACAATTTCTGTCTGGAGAGAGAGAGGGAATGAAAGAGAGAGAGAGAGAGAGAGAGGGGAATGAAAGAGAGAGAGAGAAAGAGAGAGAGAGCAAGGCAGCATGCGTAGAAGCCAATAATACAACAAACCGACATTACTTGGTATGCATGGAGCAGGGTGAGCGATCGTGTTATAAATTGGCATGTGGCGGTGGGCCAATGGTGCATTGCATTAGTCAGACGCCCTCGATGTAATAAAATGCAGGGTGAAGGGAAAAAAAGCTAAAACGTTAGCTCTCTGTAGATTGAGATCTTCAAAAGGACGGATAATACATCTAGACAGGAACCTTGGCTGAGACCAGCTAAGGAGATCATATCAGAGCACCGGCTTAGGCAGAACTAAATTAGATGACATTGACTTTGACAAATAATTTCCTCCTTCTGTATGCATATGGAGAGAGAGAGAAAAAAAAAAGAGGCCAAACGATTTCAAATTGGAATCTTGGATAAGACGTACACATCCTGGATAAGACGTATGCACCAAGTCGAGTTGGTGCACCAACAGTTTAAAAAACTTGAATAGAGATAAGAATGGAAAAGGAAGCACGGCGGTGGCGGCGGATGTCTGCGCATAATTCCCAGGATAAGCAAGGTCATCTATTATTTGGTTGCAGGCGTTAGTGTTGTGACGGGGGGTGATAAGATAAGTCGCTAAAACGATGAGACAATTTGAAGGCCTATTAACCCCTAAAGCAATCAGAAGAAAGGAGAGAGGTTTGGAGGCTGAGTTTGAACAGCCCTGTTGGAGTGGCTTACTCAACTAATTAACCTTCCTGCCATGATGATGTCATCACCGAGTGTCATGGAAGTGGAGAGCAAAGACACATATGGGATATTGATGGCCAGGCCTTTTCCAGTCGACATTACAGTGTCAGAAAGTGACACCATCCAAAGCTGATCCTAGACCAGACCCTTGCCCCCTATGGAAGCATCTATCACATTATAAAGCCACACTCAGAAGCAGATTATTACATTTTTATGACAGGACAATGGCATTATTTAAGTATGAAGCCCGTCTGGTGAATGATTGATGTTTTCCACTTCTATGGTAAGGTGATGTAGCAGATTCTCAGCAGGATTCCAGAGCAGCCTGGTCAAGATTCTGGGATTCTGAAATATGTCATTTTTGGGGTTTCCATTACCACAGAAAATAAAACGCTTGGTTTACTGACATTCCTGCATCCACCTGCTATGAACCATTCACAACTTTTGTTGCAAGTGTGATAGTGTGATACTGTGATACAAGTGTGATACTTTCAACAAAGTACTGAGTAAAGTGTCTGAATACTTATGTAAATGTAATATTTCATTATGTTATTTTTTTAAATACATTTGCCACCCACCCCACCCCCCCAAAGTTGTTGCTTTATAATTATGGGTATTGTGTGTAGATTGATGAGGGGGGAAAAAACGATTTAATCCATTTTAGAATAAAACTCTAACGTAACAAAATGTGGGAAAATTCAAAGGATCTGAATACATTCCGAATGCACTGTACTGTGCAAATGAAATCTACCACAGCCTCTCTCACTGGCATAACATGCTGCTCCTGTGTGATACCATCGAAGGCATTATTAATGACGTTTTACACATATGTAAATATACACTGTGGGTGCCGGAGTCTGGCACATTCAGCGGTTAAGAGTTTGGTACTAGTAACACCAGGGTCATGGGTCAATTCGACAATGGATGCGTACACTGTTGTAAGTCACTTTGGATTAAAGCGTCTGCTAAATTAGCATACATTACATTACATACACTTGCCATCCCAACTCAAGACCACATATTTCCCCTGAAAAGACATGGTTCTGAGGAATGTTACTATGCAGGAAGGAGGAAGAACATGGATCTCAGGAATGTTACAATGCAGGAAGTAGGAAGAACATGGTTCTGAGGAATGCTACTATGCAGGCAGGAGGAAGAACATGGTTCTGAGGAATGCTACTATGCAGGAAGTAGGAAGAACATGGATTGAGGTTTTATGTTACTATGCAGGAAGTAGGAAGAACATGGTTCTGAGGAATGTTACTATGCAGAAGGAGGAAGAACATGGTTCTGAGGATGCTACTATGCAGGAAGTAGGAAGACATGGATCTGAGGAATGCTACTATGCAGGAAGGAGGAAGAACATGTTCTGAGGAATGTACTATGCAGGAAGTAGGAGAACATGGATCTGAGGAATGTTACTATGCAGGAAAGGAGGAGGAGAACATGGATCTGAGGAATGCTACTATGCATGAAGGAGGAAGAACATGGTTCTGAGGAATGCTACTATGCAGGAAGTAGGAAGAACAAGGATCTGAGGAATGTTACTATGCAGGAAGTAGGAAGAACACATCTTATTAATAACGTGTTGTAATACACCTTGTCTCTTTGATACTGTTCGTAGTTCAGAGACTTCATTGTGGTATATTTCACAGTGTTGTTGTTTCCATTCATGTCATTAAAGAGGGTGTGTGATCGACTCACAGCATAAACCAGTTGCGTTATGGGTAGTTACAAAACTTGCCCTAATCATACAACCAATGTCTTATTTTTCTGCTGCTCGAAAATAGATTTGAAAATAATTACTCTGTTGAATCCAAATATAGAACACACGAGACCCATGGGGGATCTTTCTAATCATGCGGATCAGATTCAGTGTGCAGCATGGTGCTGATTCCTGTCAGACAGACAGGAGGAGAAGTCCTGTAAATGGTCAACTACTGTGGCAGTCAGTGGTAGGTATCTAGTAAACAACAACACACGGTGCGCAGGAAGGAAGTGTATTTCTGGAAGGCTACAGTACGATTCAAAAAGAGGAATGAAAGGACAGATTTGAGTTGTTATTTGAAGTTAACGAGCCAGGTTTGGTTTATAGATTACTGTGAATGAAGGCTCCTATTTTCTGTTATACTATTTCTATGTTTGGCTATGGTGAAGGGGAGTGTGGAAAAGTAGGATCAAGGGAACTGGTTGAATAAGATTCAGTACTAATGGTGTGCAATCAAAAAAAGGGTAGAAAACCTAAATAAATTAATTAACATTTGTATCTTTTGAAAAAATTATTGATATGAACATGGACACTGTTCTTACGCAGATGGAGAATGGTTGCTTCTGGAGCTTGGCTGTCCTGCAATTACCGCTCATTTTGGCACTGTACGTTAACCATTATACTGTTTATAGAAGTGTCCATTACAATTTAAATGCCCACATGTCTGTGCATTGTCAGTCTGTGTTGATAGTGGCTCATCTTAAGTAAATGTATGTGTGATGAATACTCGGGGAGAAAAATGTGTAGATTCACGCGCAGGGCACGGCAGGTGTTTATTTCGCAGAAGGCAGGAATCGTGGTCACAGGCAGGCAATGGTCATACACAGGTAGGCAAACAGGCAGGTGAATCAAAACTAGGACTGAAGGCTATAGCTCTCTCACAACTCTCTCACAAACGAGCTGGGAAAAGGCTTAGTAGAGTCAAAGGGAACAATACCTCAGAAAGGCACAAACAGAATGAACTGAACTAAATAAGGAGCTGAAGAGACCAGGTGAGTAACTAACACAGGTGAAATCAATGAACACAAATGAAAGACGGGGCTACATTCAAGAACACAAAGAAACAGGGCTACGTTCAAGAACACAAAGAAACAGGGCTACGTTCAAGAACACAACAAAACAGAACACAAGGTTGACTAAACAAATAAATACAGAACCTTACAGTAGGGTAGGACATATGATTAAAAATAATGAATAGATACAGTACAACAACTCTGAAGGCCTAGTGATACAACGAAGCTGTTGAGAACATCTTGATCAATGTACATTTGAGCATTTTGAAGAATAAATGCGCCGACTAGGAGTGTCTTTGATAGTAAAACTAGATCCCTCGGGAAAAAAAATGGCAATTCGTGAACACACATTAGAAATTCATATATTGGATTGCTAAACATATTGTATTGCACAAGGGCATACAAAATTCAATAGATTTTTCATAATTAACCATAATAACTTAAAGAGGTGAACCAAATTGTATACAGAGGCAAAGTAATAAAAAAACGTAAAAAATGAATTGATTTAAATACGGTATCATTTGAAGTAATCAGGAAAGCCACTGAGCTTGTGAAAATAATTGCTTTTGTAAATTTACTACAACTAAATAACAACGCAAAAGTTAATGAGCACATTCCAGGACAAGATTACATCAAATTGATGTGAAATTAAATGCCTATAAATTAAATGGGTTCCTAGACATAATTGCCTACAGGCGTCGTTGTGATAAGGTTGAGCTGTATGGGATATTAAAGCAATATCAGTAGCAAATTATCTTTCTGATTACCTGAGATTGACTGTGAAATATCATTTGATTTGAATTATTTTGTCAGTTGTCTCGTTATTACTATGCAATAACAAATCAGTTTATGTTTACCAATAACCATGGTATGACCATTCACTCAATCATTTGTCTGTTTGATTAGAAGCTCCTACAGTAAATGTATTTAATAAAAATGTTCTAAAACGGATTGGTCAAAACAAGACTGTGATTGGTTGAGAGGTATTTTAAGCCGTGCTAAAAAAAAAGCAGTTTGCATCTAGGTTGGCCTATAATGCAAAACGAAGCTAGTCGTGAAGCTTTGTCATACCATTACAGTTGAATCAAGGTGATACGCATCGTTCTACTTGACATACTGTTGTTGATTGGACAGCACATGTTGTACCTGTACACAGCACCAATGGTTTTGCATCCAATCACATGCATCCTTGGACCAGAGGGATTTATTGGTAGACCTTTGATTGGAGTGGATATGTGCTGCTTTTATAGTTAATACAAATGTTAGCAGGTATCAATAATAATGATGTTGTCTAATACCAGACTTATGGCAAACGACAATGGAGACTGTGTGTGGTATCACTGGTCCTGTGTCTTAGTTATATCTACATTCTTCTTCTCGTTTGTTTGGTCTGTATTTATGTGGGTGATCCCATTAATATGTTGAGTGAGTACAGTCATTCGTTTGGATGAGAGACGAGTTTAAATACCTCAGTCTGACTAAGTCATTATGGATATTGTTCTGAGACTGAAATTCATCATCGGTTATAGGCTAACATCTGAATTGTAAATATTCATTTTTAATAAGTCGTGAGATTGCACGTGTGGAGTTTGATGCATTTGATAATGTGAGGGCTTTGGTGTAGATAGAACAAAACCACCTTGTTCTGCTCAGAATCTCACGTACAGTACCCACAGTCTACTATTAGAATCAATTGTCTGAAGCTTGGCAAACCAACTCTAACAGAAACAGGAAGTACAGCCACTTCATGATACAACTCCTCAACCTCCATTGATGTCAAGGTTTTTCCAGCTCTTTGCTGATGCTTGACTTTGGTTCCACTTAATATCACTAAGTATTGTGTTTAGTAAAAACACGTAATCCCGTATGTGTATAACTTGCTGAGTACAATCTACTGATTGATTTTGTCCTTACAAAAGGGTTTTACTGGCAGAGGTATGGAACGCTTACTCAAGCCTGTCCTGTTGCACATTCGTTTTTATAGACGTTGCCGCACGATCAGCAAAATCCAGAAGCTTTCAGCTTCTCAGATTCCTATGTTAAATCCCTCTCGCTCTCTCTCTCTCTCAAACCCGCTGTACACCCAACAGCAGCCACACCGTCAAGCAGTCTAATCTACTGCAAGTCTCGTAAGGAATCAGTGTGAATGCCACCTAATTCTGAAACCTGTCACTCTGTGTTTGTTACCTATCTCCTGCTACTGCATCTCTATTTAATGAATAAGCAAATGCTACTGCACAAATTCCCTTAGCTGCCTCCCAAATTGGAGGTGATGTCCAACCAATCCTGTCAACATGTATTGGGTAAGTAGTACGTTTTTTTTGGATTCGCTTATTGTGATAAAGAGTTTGTTTTCATATCGTACTCTGAGAATACTTCAACTATGTTTTTATTCTTGCAAACCTTAAATATGTTGACCATGTTTTTGAACTTTGAACTCTGATAAAAAAATATATAAATATATACTTATCAATACATTTATTTGATCGTATTTGCTTTAGTTAAGTAACGGTGAATGTCACAGAGATTAAGGCTAAACCACATTGTAAAGTATGTAACTGTTAACTATAAGGGGCTTTAAATGGTACATCAAAGGCCTTGACATTCATGGTATTCATATCAAACTGGTGACTGACATTTCATTTTCTATGCCCACAACCATGATTCTACCAGGAATTGAAAAGGGTTCTACCTGGAACCCAAAAGCTTTCTCCTATGGGGAAGAACCCGTTTTGAATACTTTTCATTGTATTATAGAGTGTGTTGTTTATTTTATTTTTGTCTTTAGTTTTTGTAATGTATTTTTTAAATATAAGTCTGTAATGTATATGTTAAGGTTTTAAATCTTCAGACTTTTCTTGCCCAGGGCAACTGGCAGAGGTAAACTGGCGACCCAGGTACCCTTATCATATGTTATATATGATTTGTTTTCACGTCTTGTCTTATCATCAGGTGACTGATAATGGCAAGGCGTCATAATCAACACTTTAAAATGAATAGATTTGGTAGATTGTTTTTCATTATTTTGACCTCCCCAAGTTATAATTATAACCTAACTCTAACATAACCTATTAGCCAGAAAAAACTCCAAACTAGGGCTGTGGTTGTCTTGACATTTTGTCAGCTGGTAACTGTCATGTAAATAATTGCAGGTCTGTTAGTTAACATAAACACAATAAGTATCTCCAGCCTTCAACGCATAGCCTACACACCACTGAGCTACCAAGCATAGCCTACACGCCACTGAGCTTCCAAGCATAGCCTGCACGCCACTGAGCTTCCACGCATAGCCTGCATGCCACTGAGCTTCCACGCATAGCCTACACGCCACTGAGCTTCCAAGCATAGCCTGCACGCCACTGAGCTTCCACGCATAGCCTTACACGCCACTGGAGCTTCCACGCATCAGCCTACACACCACTGACTTCACGGCATAGCCTTACACGCCATGAGCTTCCACGGCATAGCCTACACACCACTGAGCTTCACGCATAGCTACACACCACTGAGCTTCCACGCATAGTCTGGCCACGCCACTGAGCTCCACGCACAGCCTGCACCGCCCAGCTGAGCTGACCGGCATAGCCTCACGCCACTGAGCTTCCACGCATTAGCCTGCACGCCACTGAGCTTCCACGCATAGCCTGCATGCCACTGAGCTTCCAGCATAGCCTGCACGCTGCTGAGCTTCCAAGCATAGCCTGCATGCCACTTGAGCTTCGACGCATAGCCTGCACGGCATGAGCTTCCACGCATAGCCTACACGCCACTGGAGCTTCCACGCATAGCCTGCACGCCACTGAGCTTCCACGCATAGCCTACACCGCCACTGAGCTTCCACGCATAGCCTACACACCACTGATCTTCACAGCATAGCCTGCATGCCACTGAGCTTCCACGCATAGCCTACACGCCACTGAGCTTCCAACGCAATAGCCTGCACGCCACTGAGCTTCCAAACATACCTGCACGCCACTGAGCTTCCAAGCATAGCCTGGACGCCACTGAGCTTCCACGCATAGCCTGCACGCCACTGAGCTTCCAAGCATAGCCTGCAAGCCACTGAGCTCCACGCATAGCCTACACCCCACTGAGCTTTCAACGCATAGCCTGCACGCCACTGGAGCTTCCACGCATAGCCTGCACGCCTGGACTCCACGCATAGCCTGCACGCCCACTGAGCTTCCACGCATAGCTGCACGCCACTGAGCTTCAACGCATAGCCTGCACCCACTGAGCTTCCACGCATAGCCTGCACGCCACTGAGCTTCAACGCAGTAGCCTGGCATGCCACTGAGCTTCCACGCATAGCCTGCATGCCACTGAGCTTCCACGGCATACCTACACCCACTGTCTTCCACGCATAGCCTGCACGCCACTGTTCTTCCACGCATAGCCTACATGCCACTGATGCAGACCTTTGGAACATCTACCTTTCATAATTCTAATAAATCCATTTAATATAGCCTACACCTTCACAATAAAGCCATTATTCATTGTAGGCATGTCTAAAGAAAATGATATTTCTATTTTTATTTTTATTTCACCTTTGTTTAACCAGGTAGGCTATTTGAGAACAAGTTCTCATTTGCAAACTGCAACCAGGCAAGATAAAGCATAGCAGGTTGACCATACAACAACACAGTTACACATGGAATAAACAAACAAAAAACAAAAAAGTCTATATATAGTGAGTGCAAATGAGATAAGATAAGAGAATTAAGGCAATAAATAGGACCATGGTGGCAAGTAATTACAATATAGCAATTAAACACTGGAATTGTAGATGTGCAGAAGATGAATGTGCAAGTAGAGATACTGGGGTGCAAAGGAGCAAGATAAATAAATACAGTATGGGGATGAGGTAGTTGGATGGGCTGTTTACAGGCTGGCTATGTGCAGGTGCAGTGATCTGTGAGCTGCTCTGACAGCTGGTGCTTAAAGCTAGTGAGGGAGATATGAGTCTCCAGCTTCAGTGATTTTTGCAGTTCGTTCCAGTCATTGGCAGCAGAGAACTGGAAGGAAAGGCGGCCAAAGTATGAATTGGCTTTGGAGGTTACCTGCGAGATATACCTGCTGGAGCGCGTGCTATGAGTGGGTGCTGCTATGGCGACCAGTGAGCTGAGATAAGGCGGGGCTTTACCTAGCAGAGACTTGTAGATGACCTGGAGCCAGTGGGTTTGGCGACGAGTATGAAGCGAGGGCCAACCAACGAGAGCGTACAGGTCGCAGTGGTGGGTAGTATATGGGGCTTTGGTGACAAAACGGATGGGACTGTGATAGACTCCATCCAATTTGTTGAATAGAGTGTTGGAGGCTATTTTATAAAGGACATCGCCGAAGTCGAGGATGGGTAGGATGGTCAGTTTTACGAGGGTATGTTTGGAGCATGAGTGAAGGATGCTTTGTTGCGAAATAGGAAGCCGATTCTAGATTTAATTTTGGATTGGAGATGCTTAATGTGAGTCTGGAAGGAGAGTTTACAGTCTAACCAGACACCTAGGTACTGTATTTGTAGTTATCCACATATTCTAAGTCAGAAACGTCCAGAGTAGTGATGCTGGACGGGCTGTCAGGTGCGGGCAATGATCGGTTGAAGAGCATGCATTTAGTTATACTTGCATTTAAGAGCAGATGGAGGCCACGGAAGGAGAGTTGTATGGCATTGAAGCTCGTCTGGAGGTTAGTTAACACAGTGTCCAACGAAGGGCCAGATGTATTCAGAATTGTGTCGTCTGCGTAGAGGTGGATCAGAGAATCACCAGCAGCAAGAGTGACATCATTGATGTATACAGAGAAGAGAGTCGGCCCGAGAATTGAACCCTGTGGCACCCCCATAGAGACTGCCAGAGGTCCGGACAACAGGCCCTCCGATTTGACACACTGAACTCTATCAGAGAAGTAGTTGGTAAACCAGGTGAGGAAATCATTTGAGAAACCAAGGCTGTTGAGTCTGCCAATAAGAATCTGCTGATTTACAGAGTCAAAAGCCTTGGCCAGGTCGATGAATACGGCTGCACTGTAATGTCTCTTATCGATGGTGGTTATGATATAATTTCGGACCTTGAGCGTGGCTGAGCTGCACCCATGACCAGCTTTGAAACCAGATTGCATAGCGGAGAAGGTACGGTGAGATTCGAAATGGTTGGAAATCTGTTTGTTAACTTGGCTTTCGAAGACCTTAGAAAGGCAGTGTAGGATAGATATAGGTCTGTAGCAGTTTGGGTCTAGAGTGTCTCCCCCTTTGAAGAGGGGGATGACCGCTGCAGCTTTCCAATCTTTGGGAATCTCAGACGATACGAAAGAGAGGTTGACCAGGCTAGTGATAGGGGTTGCAACAATTTCGGCAGAAAGTTTTAGAAAGAGAGGGTCCAAATTGTATAGCCTGGCTGATTTGTAGGGGTCCAGATTGTGCAGCTCTTTCAGAACATCAGCTATCTGGATTTGGTCGAAGGACAAATCGGGGAGTGGGGAGTGCAGGGCTGTTGACCGGGGTAGGGGTAGCCAGGTGGAAAGCATGGCCAGCCGTAGAAAAATGCTAATTGAAATTCTCAATTATAGTGTATTTATCGGTGGTGACAGTGTTTCCTAGCCTCAGTGCAGTGGGCAGCTGGAAGGAGGTGCTCTTATTCTCCATGGACTTTACAGTGACCCAGAACCTTTTTGAGTTTGTGCTATACAGGATGCAAATTTCTGCTTGAAAAAGCTAGCCTTAGCTTTCCTAACTGCCTGTGTATATTGGTTCCTAACTTCCCTAAAAAGTTGCATATCACGGTGGCTATTCGATGCTAATGCAGTCAGGTCTGGATAGAACCAAGGGCTATATCTGTTCCTGGTTCTACATTATTTGAAAGGGGCATGCTTATTTAAGATGGTGAGGAAGACACTTTTAAAGAATGACCAGGCATCCGCTACTGACGAGATGAGGTCAATATCCTTCCAGGATACCTGGGCCAGGTCGATTAGAAAGGCCTACTCGCTGAAGTGTTTTAGGGAGCGTTTGACAGTGATGAGGGGTGGTCCTTTGACCGCGGACCCATTACGGATGCAGGCAATGAGGCAGTGATAGCTGACATCTTGATTGAAAACAGCAGAGGTATATTTGGTGGGCAAGTTGGTTAGGATGATATCTATGAGGGTGCCCGTGTTTACAGATTTGGTGTTGTACCTGGTGGGTTCATTGATAATTTGTGTGAGATTGAGGGCATCAAGCTTAGATTGTAGGATGGCCGGGGTGTTAAGCATGTCCCAGTTTAGGTCAGTCAAGATTTGCTTATAATTCCGTGGCATTATTGTATATTATTTTAAGAATTGAGCAATAAATATAGCAGCATGAGACAGCTGGGTTCGTCTTTTAAATGGTGGCCAGTCAAAACTCTGTTTTCACACGCAATGACATGGCTTGTAAGAGCATGTTTCACTAGGCTCTGTAGGCTCATGTTCAACGCCTCCTAGGCCTATAGGCTACACTTAAGAGTAATTTGGCCGCTCTAGTTGTGATACAAACCTTATCAAAACATATAGACCTATGGGCTAGGCTATATGATGCATGCAACTCTGATTTGAAAAAGTCACGACAAATGTGTCCCTGCAGCAATGTTCCAACATCTAGTGGAAAGCCTTCCCAGAAGAGTGGAGGCTGTTATTTCTTCTTGCCGTAGACTACACACGCTGGGCATCATTCACAAGTGATAATATTCTCACCCATCAGACTATTTTCTTGTATTTGCATACTAAATAATATATGTTTGAAATGAGTTTTGATATAGAATGGGCCTTTATCATGCACCTGTCTGGAAACAGGGACAGGGGAAAAGAAGACATGTCGTCCGTTTACACTGGAGCAGTGAAAGGAGAATCCTTTCCCGCCGGTTTAGTTTCATGCCAGCCAGGTACAGTAGGCTACACTGGGTGTAAAGCGAAGCAATGTGCTTAATATTAGGAAAGTTGATAGTAAATATAGTAGGCCTAGCCAATAGAAAGCTGATGGGATTCTCATTTTTTATTAGAGGCCATGAAAATGTTGTTCTCTCACGCAATTGCTGAGCATAGACTATAAAAATGTTGCACACCATGGACTTATGGGAACACGTATGTCATTCCATGCACCAATCAGCTACGAGGAGCTGGTTCCCACTGAGCAACTGGTGATCCTATTCCGCTCAAACTCTGAATGCCGGGGACGATAGAGCGCTGACAACTAGGCCATTAACGCTGGCGTTGGGCTACGAAGGACCATCAGCGTCATCAGAGCACAGTTTTGGAGAAGCCTAGTTACCGGGATGCAAAGGTCACATTTTGGCTGCGGACATGACTCGTGACTCGCGACTGCGGTCATAACTCGTGACTGCGGTCGTGACTCGTGACTGCGGTCGTGACTCGTGACTGCCGGTGTGGCGGTAATATGGTCACACTCCAAACAGATTTTTGCTAAAAAAACAAAAGGTTAGCAAATGTGTTGTCAAAAAATGCATGTCCATGTAAAGAAAGCGTACTAGCAGCTGGCGGCATTTCCGTGACCCGTACTCACAGGTGCTTTATCCAAACCAGATAATCAGATACTCCAGTTAGTGTAATGAGTTCCAATGAGTTGAGAAATAAAGTTGAGAAATCGTTAGAAATAATATGTGCCCCTCTTTTCTCCTGAATGTATGTAATTTAAAATGTGTTTATTCTGTGGTTACTAGCGATATTTTATAGAAATATAAAAAAAAAAAATAATAATGTAATTCTACAAAGAAAAATAATATGCGCAGTATTTCTCCGGACGTCTAGGGGGCCGTGGACCTCCAGTTGAATACCCCTGTTTTAAATGTATGTAAATTGTAAAGTACATTTGCCTGCAATTTATTTTTCCTTATCTGTCGGATCCCAACTAGCTGTCGCCTTTGGGGATCATAAATCACAGTGTTCAACTGGGTAGAGAACTGGTGACTGAGACGGCCATGGCATATGGTTTACATCGTTTTCATTCTCATCAAACCATTCAGTGACCACGCGTCCTATGGGGACGTAGCCATGGTAGCCAAAATAATGGCCTGCCCAGTATTTTTATACATGACCCTAAGCATGATGGGATATTACACGCTTAGTTAAATCAGGAACCACACCTGTGTGGAAGCACCTGCTTTTAACACACGTTGTGTCCCTAATATACTCAAGTGTTTCCATTATTTTGGCAGTTACCTGTACATGTACATGCAACTGGTAAATGGTAGGCGTCAGTACATATAAATACAAGTACAGTTCATGATCATCCCAACATTTTAATTTCGATGGAAAAAAACATCCATATAAGGCCTTTATGCACACCCACTAAAATCATTAAGAACAAACTGAAATACACTCACTTACACACGCACACGCACACACACACACTCGCATATATATTAACTCCAGAGTAGTCATGCACACATATATCAGATGTGTCTGTAGCATGGAAACAACTGTATGTTAGCAAGAGCTAATGCGACCATTACATCTTGAGCATGCTAGCTAACTCACTTGTACAGCAATCATACATACAAAAGCACATCACAGGAAGCCCCCCCCCAATATCTAACAGGTACCATAACCATGAAATGTACATAGTGAACTTGTATACATTCTAAATGCGTAAATAGAATATATTTTTTCAGAACGTACCATACCGCTTGCGTAAAATACAAAAGTATGTGGACACATGCTCCTCAAACATCTCATTCCAAAATCATGGGCATTAATATGCAGTTGTCCCCCCTTTGCCTGCTGTAACAGCCTGCAGTCTTCTGGGAAGGCTTTCCACTAGATGTTGGAACATTGCTGCGGAGACTTGCTTGCATTCAGCAACAAGAGCATTAGTAAGGTCGGGAAATGATGTTGGGCGATTAGGCCTTCAGTCAGCGTTCCAATTCATCCCAAAGGTGTTCAATGGGGTTGAGGTCAGGGCTCTGTCCAGAATAGTCGTGTTCTTCCACACCGATCTCGACAAACCCTTTCTGTATGGACCTCGCTTTGTGCACGGGGGCATTGTCAGGAAAGGGCCCCTGAAACAGGAAAGGGCCTCCCCCAAACTGTTTCCACAAAGTTGGAAGCACAGAATCATCTAGAATGTCATTGCATGCTGTAGCGTTAAGATTTCCCTTCACTGGAACTAAGGGGCGTAGGCCAAACCATGAAAAACAGCCCAGGACCATTATTCCTCCTCCACCAAACTTAACAGTTGGCTCGCTGCCAACAGTTGGCTCTATGCCAGGAAGCGTTCTCCTGGCATTAGTCTGGCAAACCCATTTCATGAAGCTCCAGACGAACAGTTATTTTGTTGATGTTGTTTCCAGAGTTGCAACCGAGGACAGACTATTTTTACAACCGAGGACAGACTATTTTTACAACCGAGGACAGACTATTTTTACGTGCTAAGCGATTCAGCACTCGGCTGTACCGTTCTGTGAGCTTGTGTGGCCTACCACTTTGCGGCTGAGCTTTTGTTGCTCCTAGCCGTTTCCACTTCATAATAACAGCACTTACAGTTGACCAGGGGAGTTCTAGCAGGGCAAAAACTTGACGAACTGAAGTTGCCATGTTGAAACATGGATGCATGGATGTGTGCTCAAATAGCCAAATCCAATCATTTTGAAGGCGTGTCCACATGCTTTTGGCCATGTAGTGTATCATAATAGGAAGAATGGACTTTCTCAATCTTCCCCCATTTACAAGCCTGACCAATGGCATAACACCTTATTGATATGTATATTTCACCAACCAATAGGAATACATCAACATTGAATCCATATTTCTGCAGTGGAAGTTTAACCAACCCTGACACACACACAACCACACTGGGATCAGCACACTGAGCGATAGGAAAATGACAATCACACAACCAAATCAAACACACACACACACACAACACACACACACCACACCACACACAACCACACACACACACACACACCCAACCACACACACACACACACACACACACACACAACACACACACACACAATCCTCTCTGCAGCAGGGAGCAGTTGTTTACCTCTGAGCAGCAGTATTGCCGAGGCATGAGATTGGGGCCGTCTGCTGTGTTGGTTATGGATTTATGCTTCATCACCGTGGTGTCTCTTTTAGCGTTGATTATAATTCCCAGAAGCCCTTTTCTCTCCTCCTCCTTTCTTTCTTTCTTTCTGAATGAGCACAGATTTACTGACCACCTCCACCGGTATTGTCCACCACCAGAATGGAGGCTGATCTATAATATATATATATATATATATATCTATAAAATGCTCCGCAACACAATTTGTATCAAGTTCCTGCTTATTTCCTGTTCCTTTTTTTTTTTTTATGGTCCCTTCACCCTAATCGTAGCGGGATATTCATTTGGAACCTCTGACTTTGATGTCTTTTTTGCACTTTTTTAATAAACACAATTTTCCCATCGCCGGAGTTATGACCGCCACCACTGAATGTTTATCTTCTGAAGGGAGATTTCACAAATTGTCAGATAATTCCTGGCTCTGAGTAATTGGTTTATTAAAACTACAAAAACAATGTGCCTGCAACTCAGAAGTCTGGTGCTGTGTTTTACGAGCGAGTGTATTGATAAAGAACTGAACTTGATGAGGCACACGGTTATGCCAATTGCATCAGAAATGCCGATAGATAAATATATCATAGTGTATAAAACAATCATTTATGTTCATCAGTACTTAAACAGTCCAGAATATATCATATGTCATCCAGTAATGAGTTATGTCATTGTCATGATGACAGCAAAACTCCCAAGTACTGTATCATATAAACTCAGCAAAAAAAGAAACAGTCCTTTTTCAGGACCCTGTCTTTCAAAGATAATTATTAAAAATCCAAATAACTTCACAGATCTTCATTGTAAAGGGTTTAAACACTGTTTCACGTGCTTGTTCAATGAACCATAAACAATTAATGAACATGCACCTGTGGAATGGTTGTGAACACACTAACAGCTTACAGACGGTAGGCAATTAAGGTCACAGTTACGAAAACCTAGGAGACTAAAGATGCCTTTCTACTGACTCTGAAAAACATGCCTTAGGCATGCTGCCCGAGGTTACACCAGGAACGCACAATCCCTCAATCAGTGCTCAGACTGTAGGCTGAGAGAGGCTGGACTGAGGGCTTGTTAGTGCCTGTTGTAAGGCCTGTTAAAAGGCAGGTCCTAACTAGACATCACCGGCAACAACATCGCCTATGGGCACAAACCCACTGTCGCTGGACCAGACAGGACTGGCAAAAAGTGCTCTCCACTGACGAGTTGCGGTTTTGTCTCACCAGAGGTGATGGTCAGATTCCCGTTTATCGTCGAAGGAATGAGCGTTACACCGAGGCCTGTACTCTGGAGCGGGATCGATTTGGAGGTGGAGGGTCCGTCATGGTCTGGGGCGGTGTGTCACAGCATCATCGGACTGAGCTTGTTGTCATTGCAGGCAATCTCAATGCTGTGCGTCACAGGGAAGACATTCTCCAGCCACATTGCGGACACCGACGTCTTTCTTCCAGACAGGCTGAACACCTTCTTCGCTTGCTTTAAGGATAATACAGTGCCACCAACGCGGCCCGCTATCAAGGCTCTCCTTCTCTGTGGCCAACGTGAGTAAGACATTTAAGCATGTTAACCCTCGCAAGGCGATTGTATCCCTAGCCGCGTCCTCAAAGCATGTGCAGACCAGCTGGCTGTTGTGTTCACAGATATATTCAATCTCTCCCTATTCCAGTCTGTTGTCCCCACATGCTTCAAGATGGCCACCATTGTCCCTGTACCTAATAAAGCAAAGGTAATTGAACTAAATGACTATCGCCCCGTAGCACTCACCTCTGTCATCATGCAATGCTTTGAGAGACTAATCAAGGATCATACCACCTCCACCCTACCTGCCACCCGAGACCCACTTCAATTTGCTTACCGCCCCAAAAGATCCAAAGACAATGCAATCGCCACCACACTGCACACTGCCCTATCCCATCTGGACAAGAGGCATAACTTTGTAAGAATGCTGCTCATTGACTACAGCTCAGCATTCAACACCATAGTACCCGCCAAGCTCATCATTAAGTTCGAGGCCCTGGGTCTGAGCCCCGCCCTGTGCAACTGGGTTCTGAACTTCCTGAAGGGTCGTCCCCAGGTGGTGAAGGTAGGACACAACACCTCTTCGCTGATCCTCAACACTGGGGCCCCACAAGGGTGCGTGCTCAGACCCCTCCTGTACTCCCTGTTCACCCCTGAATGCGTGGCCAAGCACGCCTCCAATTCAATCATCAAGTTTGCAGACGACACTACAGTAGTAGGCTTGATTACCAACAACGATGAGACAGCTTACAGGGAGGAGGTGAGGGCTCTGGGAGTGTGGTGCCAGGAACATAAACTCTCACTCAACATCAACAAAACTAAGGAAATGATCGTGAACTTCAGGAAACAGCAGAGGGAGCACCCCCCTATCCACATTGAAGGGACAGTAGTGGAGAAGTTGGAAAGCTTTAACTTCTTATGGCTGCAGGGGCAGTATTGAGTAGCTTGGATGAAAGGTGCACAGAGGTGCCCATAGTAAACTGCCTGCTCCTCAGTCCCAGTTGCTAATATATGCATATTATTATTCATATTTGATAGAAAACACTCTGAAGTTTCTAAAACTGTTTGAATGATAGCTGTGAGTATAACAGAACTCATATGGCAGGCAAAAACCTGAGAAAAATCCAAAAAGGAAGTGGGAATTCTGAGGTTGGTCGACTTTCAACCAAGACCCTATTGAATACACAGTGGGATATAGATGAGTTTGCACTTCCTATGGCTTCCACTAGATGTCAACAGTCTGTAGAACCTTGTCTGATGCCTCTACTGTGAAGTGGGGCTGAAGGAGACAGGAATTAGTCAGGTCTAYCATGACCTGACCATGCTCTGACCATGCGCGTTCACATGAGAGGGAGCTCTGTTCMATCGCACATCTGAAGTCAATGKAATTCTYCGGTTGGAACGTTAYTGAAGATTTATGTTAAAAACATTCTAAAGATTGATTCAATACATCGTTTGACATGTTTCTACTGACTGTTACGGAACTTTTTGACATTTCGTCTGCTTTTAGTGAACGCGCTTCCTGACTTTGGATTTGTTTACCAAACACGCTAACAAAAATAGCTATTTGAACATAAATGATGGACATTACCGAACAAAACGAACATTTCTTGTGGGAGTCCTGGGAGTGCATTCCGACGAAGATCAGCAAAGGTAAGTGAAGATTTATAATGCTTTTTATGAGTTTTGTTGACTGCACAATTTGGCGGGTAACTGTATGGCTTCCTTTTGTGGTTCAACGCTGTTCTCAGATTATTGAATATTGTGCTTTTGCCGTAAAGCTTTTGAAATCTGACACAGCGGTTGCATTAAGAACAAGTGTATCTTTAATTCTATGTAAAACATGTATCTTTCATCAAAGTTTATGATGCGTATTTATGTTATTTGACGTGGCTCTCTGCAATTTCTCCGGATATTTTGGAGGCATTTCTGAACATGGCGCCAATGTAAACTGAGGTTTTTGGATATAAATATGAACTTTATCGAACAAAACATATATGTATTGTGTAACATGAAGTCCTATGAGTGTCATCTGATGAAGATCATCAAAGGTTAGTGATTCATTTTATCTCTATTTCTGCTTTTTGTGACTCCTATCTTTGGCTGGAAAAATGACTGTGTTTGTCTGTGATTTTGCGGTGACCTAACATAATCGTTTGTGGTGCTTTCGCTGTAAAGCCTATTTGAAATCGGACACTTTGGTGGCATTATCAACAAGATTAACTTTAAAATGGTATAAGATACATGTATGTTTGAGGAATTTTAATTACGAGATTTCTGTTGTTTGAATTTGGCGCCCTGCACTTTCACTGGCTGTTGTCATATCATCCCGTTAACGGGATTGCAGCCATAAGAAGCTCCTCGGCATACACATCACTGACAAACTGAAATGGTCCACCCACACAGACAGTGTGGTGAAGAAGGCGCAACTGCGCCTCTTCAACCTCAGAAGCTAAAGAAATTTGGCTTAACACATAAAACCTTTACGAGTTTTGGCAATACATTATTTTCTTTTTATTTAAACTTTATTAAACTAGGCAAGTCAGTTAAAAACAAATTCTTATTTACAATGACGGCCTACACTGGCCAAACCCGGACGGTGCTGGCCAGTTGTGGGATTCCCAATCACGGCCGGATGTGTTACAGACTGGATTCAAACCAGGGACTGTAGTGGTACCTCCACAATCACAGCCTGTTGTGATACAGCCTGGTAATGAGCTAGCCGCGAGGGGGTGTGACATATTTAAAGGAAGTCTCCAGCGAGGACAGAGAGGTGTAGAGATCAAAGAAATATAGTCAGAAAGTGAGGCAGAAGCCGCAGCCAACTGAGACAAGAAATGGAACGTGGATTGTTAATCAACTTAAATCACCTGAATGTGTATTTAGTTGCGCCTTCAAGTTTACTAATAGCACTCGTCAGCAGCCTTGGAAACCCAGCCCTCTAATGTTTCACTGATAATGCACAACCATTCAACGTTGGCTGCGTGTACTTAGATTGGAAACTCCAGGCTATAGGAGAACATTCCGGAAAATGCAGACTTAACCTTTTCCATTAAATTACTTGGGCTTGGAGCAATTGTGCCTCATTAACAGAAGAATGCTGAAATGTATTGAGTTTTTCTCAGATGCTGCCGTTGGCACACGATGGTGCTCGGATGAAGCAGGATGAAGCAGGATGAAGCAGGATGAATTTGTTTCCATCGCAACTGATTTGAGTTGTTAATATGGAGGACCACGTACAGGATGCTGGTAAATGCCAATTGTGGAAAACATCATGCAATAGATCTACAGTGCATTCGGAAAGTATTCAGATCCCTTGACTTTTTCCACATTTTGTTAGTTTACAGCCTTATTCTAAAATGCCAAGAGTTTGCAAAGCTGTCATCAAGCCAAAGGGTGCCTATTTGAAGAATCTCAAATATAAATATATAATATATTTTGATTTGTTAAACACTTTTATGGTTAATGCATGATTCCATATGTGTTATTTCATAGTTGTGATGTCTTCGCTACTATTCTACAATGTAGAAAATAGTAAAAATAAAGAGAACCCTTGAATGAGTAGGTGTTCTAAAACTTTTGACCGGTACTATATTTCAGATCAAACAATATTATATTTGTCACATGCTCCAAATACAACAGGTGTAGTAGACCTTTCTGTTAAATGCTTACTTACCAGCCCTTAACCAACAATGCAGTTCAAGAAAGAGTTAAGAAAATATTTACCAAAGAAACTGAAGTAAAAATAGTAAAATTAAAATAAAAAGTAACACAATAAAAATAACACTTACCAGGCTATATACAGGGTACCGTGTCAATGTGCAGGGGTACAGGTTAGTCAAGTTATTTGTACATGTAGGTAGGGGTAAAGTGACTATGCATAGTTAATAAACAGCGAGTAGCAGCAGTGTAAAAACAAAGGGGGAGGGGGGCGGTGGTTAATGTCAATGTTAATAGACAGGGTGGCCATTTGATTAAGTGTTCAGCAGTCTTATGGCTTGGGGGTAGAAGCTGTTAAGGAGCCTTTTGGTCGTAGACTTGGCACTCCGGTACCGCTTGCCGTGCGGTAGCAGAGTGAACAGTCTATGACTTGGGTGACTGGAGTTATTGACAATTTTTTTGCCTTCCTCTGACACTGCCTACTATATAGGTCATGGATGTTAGGAAGCTTGGCCCCATTGATGTACTGGGCCGTCGATGTTAATGGGGACCTGTTCAGCCCGTCCTTTCCTGTAGTCCACGATCAGCTCCTTTGTCTTGCTCACTTTGAGAGAGAAGTTTTTATTTTTTGTTTAATTTACTTAAAAAAATGTTTTACCCCCTTTTCTCCCCAATACAGTGATATCCAATTGGTAGTTACAGTCTTGTCCCATTGCTGCGACTCCGGTATGGACTCATATGGATCCTAAACACTGCGTCGAGCCGCACTGCTTCTTGACACAATGCTCCCTTAACCCGGAAGCCAGCTTCACCAATGTGTCGGAGGAAACACTGTACACCTGGCGACGTGTCATCGTGAATTGCGCCCGGCCAGTCACAGGAGTTGTTAGAGCGTGATTGGACAAGGACAACCTGTCCAGCCAAACCCTCCCCTAAACCGGACGACGCTGGGCCAAATGTGCGGCGCCTCATGGGTCTCCCGGTCGAGGCTGACTGCGACACAACTTGGGATCGAAGCAGGATCTGTAGCGACGCAGCCAGCACTGCGTTGCACTGGGGAGGTCGAGAGAGAGGTTGTTGTCCTGGCACCACACTGCCAGGTCTCTGACCTCCTCCCTGTAGGCTGTCTCATTGTTGTCGGTGATCAGGGCTACCACTGTTGTGTCATCAGCAAACGTAATGATGGTGTTGGAGTCATGTTTGGCCACACAGTTGTGGGGGAACAGGGAGTACAGCAGGGGAATAAGCACGCACCCTTGAGGGGCTCCAGTGTTGAGGATCAGCGTGGCAGATGTGTTGTTGCCTACCCTTACCACCTGGGGGCAGCCCGTCAGGAAGTCCAGGATCCGGTTGTAGAGGGAGGTGTTTAGTCCCAGGGTCCCTAGCTTAGTGATGAGCTTTGTGGGCACTACGGTGTTGAACACTGAGCTATAGTCAAGGAACAGCATTCTCACATTGGTTTTCCTTTTGTCCAGGTGGGAAAGGGCAGTGTGGATTGCGGTTGAGATTGTGTCATCTGTGGATCTGTTGGGGCAGTATTTATATTGGAGTGGGTCTAGGGTTTCCGGGATGATGGTGTTGATGTGAGCCATGACCAGCCTTTCAAAGCACTTCATGGCTACCGATGTGAGGGCAACAGGACAGTAAATATTTAGGCAGGTTAATTTCGCTTCCTTGGGCACAGGGACAATGGTAGTCTGCTTGAAACATGTAGGTATTACAAACTCGGTCAGGGAGAGGTTGAAAATATCAGTGAAGACACTTGCCATTTGGTCCGTGCATGCTTTGAGTACACGTCCTGGTAATCCGTCTGGCCCCGCGGCTCTGTGAATGTTGACCTGTTTAACTTCTTGACGCTAGGAGGCAGAATTTTTATGTTTGGAAAAATAACATTCCCAATGTAAATGGCCTATTTCTCAGGCCCAGATGCTAGAATATGCACATATGACAGATTAGGATAGAAAACACTCTAACGTTTCCAGAACTGTCAAAATATTGTCTGTGAGTATAACAGAACTGATTTTGCAGGAGAAACCTGAGGAAATCCAACCCGGAAGTACCTCTTATTTTGAAAAATCCCGGTTACATTGCCTGCCTATCCTCCATTTAAAGGGATATCAACCAGATTCCTTTTCCAATGGCTTCCACAGGTTGTGAACAGGCTTTTGTCATAGTTTCAAACTTTTATTCTGAAAAATTAGCGTGATTTATCAAAACGCGTCAGTGGATGGCCAGGTGTCCTTTGATTAGTTCATGCGCGCGAAAGTTGTAGCTCGACATTTTCTTTATCTATTGTATTGAATAGTTTACAGTCCGGTTGAAATATTAACGATTATTTATGTTAAAAACAACCTGAGGATTTATTATAAAAAAAACGTTTGACATGTTTCTACAAACTTTACAGATACTATTTGGAATTTTCGTCTGCCCTTCATGACTGCTCGAGCCTGTTGATTTCTGAACATGACGCACCAACCAAATGGAGGTTTTTGGATATAAAAATAATATTTATCGAACAAAAGGAACATTTATTGTGTAACTGGGAGTCTCGTGAGTGCAAACATCTGAAGATCATCAAAGGTAAGCGATTCATTTTATTGCTTTTCTGACTTTCGTGACCAATCTACATTGCTGCTAGCTGTTCGTAATGTTTTGTCTAGTGATCGATAAACTCACACAAACGCTTGGATTGCTTTCGCTGTAAAAATATATTATCAAAATCTGACACGATAGGTGGATTAACAACAAGCTAAAGTGTGTTTTGGTATATTTCACTTGTGATTTCATGAAAATAAATATTAAAAAAATATATATATATATTTGGCGCCCTGCAATTCAGCGGTTGTTTGCGAAAATGATCCCGTTAAAGGGATCCGTGCGCCAAGAGTTTAAAGGTCTTGCTCACATCTGCTACGAGAGCGTGATCACAAAGTCGTCCTAAATGGCTGGTGCCACCACCATTCTTCACCGTAGGGATGGTTCCAGGTTTCCTCTAGACGTGACACTTGGTATTCAACTAAAATATTTGAATCTTGGTTTCATCAGACCAGAGAATCTTGTTTCTCATGGTCTGAGAGTCTTTATGTTCCTTTTAAAAGGCACCTAAAGAATCTCAGGAGTGGATCCGTCTGACCACTACCATAAAGGCCTGAAGGCCGCAGAGATGGTTGTCCTTATGGAAGATTCTCCTATCTCCACAGAGGATCTTTAGAGCTATGTCAGAGTGACTATCGGGTTCTTGATCACCTCACGGACCAAGGCCCTTCTCCCCCGATTGCTCAGTTTGGCCAGGAGGCCAGCTCTAGGAAGAGTCTTGGTGGTTACAAAACTTCTTCCATTTAAGAATGATGGAGGCCACTGTGTTCTTGGGGACCTTCAATGCTGCAGAAATGTTGTGGTACCCTTCCCCAGATCTATGCCTCGACACAATCCTGTCTCGGAGCTCTACGGACAATTCCTTCAACGTCATGGCTTGGGTTTTGCTCTGACATTCACTGTCAACTGTGGGACCTTATATAGACAGGTGTGTACCTTTACAAATCATGTCCAATCAATTGAATTTACCACAGGTGGACTTCAATCAAGTTTTATAGAAACATCTCAAGGTTAATCAATGGAAACAGGATGCACCTGAGCTCAATTTCGAGTCTCATAGCAAAGGGTCCAAATAAGTTAATAAATAATAAATACATTTACTGAAAAAATACAAACCTCTTTTCTCTTTGTCATTATGGGGTATTGTGTGTAGATTACTGAGGATTTCTGGGTCTGAATACTTTCCCGAAGTTACTGTGTGCAGTAATCATTGCTTAACAAGTCATTCAGTTAGTTTGTAGTTCAGTTTGTAGTTCAGTAGTTCAGTTAGTTTGTATAACCATTGTTATACAAATAACAGAAAATATGGTTAAATTGCAGGGAGACCAGTTTCCTTTATTTGACTTTGTTTCAATGATGACAGTAAAATGGTATGTTTGAATCAACGTCATTGCTTTGTCCACCGGACGTGCTACCTGTCCCAGACCTGCTGTTTTCAACTCTCTAGAGACCGCAGGAGCGGTAGAGATACTCTTAATGATCGGCTATGAAAAGCCAACTGACATTTACTCCTGATTATTATTTGACCATGCTGGTCATTTATGAACATTTGAACATCTTGGCCATGTTCTGTTATAATCTCCACCCGGCACAGCCAGAAGAGGACTGGCCACCCCTCATAGCCTGGTTCCTCTCTAGGTTTCTTCCTAGGTTTTGGCCTTTCTTGGGAGTTTTTCCTAGCCGCCGTGCTTCTACACCTGCATTGCTTGCTGTTTGGGGTTTTAGGCTGGGTTTCTGTACAGCACTTCGAGATATTAGCTGATGTACGAAGGGCTATATAAAATAAACTTGATTTGATTTGATTGCTTCAACGTCATGCAATCAACCTAAACAAAGAGGTACGCTACATATACAAAAGTATGTGGACACCCCTTCAAATTAGCGGATTCTGACATTTTTCAGCCACACCCGGTGCTGACAGGTGTATAGAATCGGGCACGCAGTGATGCAATCTCCATAGACAAATATTGGCAGTAGAATGGCCTTACTGAAAAGCTCAGTGACTTTCAAACATGGCACCTTTAGCATGCCACCGTTCCAACAAGTCAGTTCTGTAGTGCCCAACGTCACTAATTCTCTTGTGGCTAAATGGAAATCCCCACAACAATGTTCCAACATCTAGTGAAAAGCATTCCCAGAAGAGTGGAGGCTGTTATAGCAGCAAAGGGGGGACCAACTCCATATTAATGCCCATGATTTTGGAATGAGATGTTCAACGAACAGCTGTCCACATACTTTTGGTCATGAGATGTATTTTGAAAAAAATGCAAAGCCACAGTGCAACGATTTCTGCCAAAACAGTGACTCCTACATGTAGGGTTATGCACTTCAGTGAGAACAAGTATACCATGCAGATGCCCGGCTCTACACCCTGCGTAGTATAGGAAACAAGCTGTGTTCAATTCAGCTGAGCTATCAGGTCAACACAGTCAGACTTCGATCAACTTCCAGACTACCTAAACAACATTGAATAGTTAAAAGTAACTCTACCTTTTCTTACATAAGCAGTATGTGAAAGTATATATCGGATTGGGGTTTAAAAAGGCTACGTTAACATCTGATTTTCACAAAGGACACCATCATTTCAACGTGAAGCTAGGGATTCTATCTTTAGTCCATGGTTGTTTTGGATATTTGAATGTTTAGAAGTAGTTACCATTAATCCTATAAATAGGATGACAAAATCCTGATATTAATAATAACCTTTTAACTTTCTATATGGTCTTGTGCTGTATATATGTTATTCATAACATATGTTGATATTTGGATGTGTTCACAACTCAGTATCCAGTTTGTTTCCAAATTACCCACAGGGTAAAGACTGTATTACTTCCCACAGGGCAAAGACTGTATTACTTCCCACAGGGCAAAGACTGTATTACTTCCCACAGGGCAAAGATTACTTCCCACAAAAGCGCACAGGGCAAACGAAACTTATACTTCCCACAGGCCAAAGACTGTATTACTTCCCACAGGGCAAAGACTGTATTACTTCCCACAGGGCAAGACTGTATTACTTCCCACAGGGCAAAGACTTATTACTTCCCACAGGGCAAAGACTGTATTACTTCCCACAGGGCAAAGACTGTATTACTTCCCACAGGGCAAAGACTTATTACTTCCCACAGGGCAAAAACTTATTACTTCCCACAGGGCAAGAGACTGTATTACTTCCCACAGGGCAAAGACTGTATTACTTCCACAGGGCAAAACTGTATTACTTCCCACAGGGCAAAGACTGATTACTTCCCACAGGGCAAAGACTGTATTACTTCCCACAGGGCAAAGACTTATATTACTTCCCACAGGGCAAAGACTGTATTACTTCCCACAGGGCAAAAGACTGTATTACTTCCCACGGGCAAAGACTGTATTACTTCCCACAGGGCAAAGACTGTATTACTTCCCACAGGCAAAGACTGTATACTTCCACAGGGCAAAGACTGTATTACTTCCCACAGGGCAAAGACTGTATTACTTCCCACAGGGCAAAAGACTGTATTACTTCCACAGGGGCAAAAGACTGGTATTTACTTCCCACAGGGCAAAGACTGTATTACTTCCCACAGGGCAAAGACCTGTATTACTTCCCACAGGGCAAAGACTGTATTACTTCCACAGGGCAAAGACTGTATTACTTCCCACAGGGCAAAGAACTGTAAATACTTTCCCACAGGGCAAAGACTGTATTACTTCCCCACAGGGCAAGACTGTATTACTTCCCACAGGGCAAAGACTGTATTACTTCCCACAGGGCAAAGACTGTATACTTCCCACAGGCAAAGACTGTATTACTCCCACAGGGCAAAGACTGTATTACTCCCACAGGGCAAAAGACTGTATTACTTCCCAAGGGCAAAGACTGTATTATCCCACAGGGCAAAGACTGTATTACTTCCCACAGGGCAAAGACTGATTACTCCCAGGCAAAGACGTATTCATTCCCACAGGGCAAAGACTGTATTACTTCCCACAGGACAAAGACTGTATTACTTCCCACAGGGCAAAGCTGTATTACTTCCACAGGGCAAAGACTGTATTACTTTCCCACAAGGCAAAGACTGTATAACTTCCCACAGGGCAAAGACTGTATTACTCCCACAGGAAAAGACTGTATTACTTCCCACAGGACAAAGACTGTATTACTACCCACAGGGCAAAGACTGTATTACTTCCCACAGGGCAAAGACTGTATTACTACCCACAGGGCAAAGACTGTATTACTTCCCACAGGGCAAAGACTGTATTACTTCCCACAGGGCAAAGACTGTATTACTCCCACAGGGCAAAAGACTGTATTACTTCCCACAGGGCAAAAGACTGTATTACTACCACAGGCAAAGACTGTATTACTTCCCACAGGACAAAGACTGTATTACTACCACAGGGCAAAACTGTATACTTCCACAGGGAAAGACTGTATTACTCCCACAGGGCAAAGACTGTATTACTTCCCACAGGGCAAAACTGATACTACTCACCACAGGGCAAAGACTGTATTACTCCCCAGGGCAAAGACTTATTACTTCCCACAGGGCAAAGACTGTATTACTTCCCACAGGCAAAGACTGTATTACTTCCCACAGGGCAAAGACTGTATTACTTCCCACAGGGCAAAGACTGTATTACTACCCACAGGGAAAGACTGTATTACTTCCCACAGGGCAAAGACTGTATTACTTCCCACAGGACAAGAATGTATTACTACCCACAGGCAAAGACTATATTACTTCCCACAGGGCAAAGACTGTATTACTTCCACAGGGAAGACTGTATTACTACCCACAGGACAAAGCTGTATTACTACCCCACAGGACAAAGACTGTATTACTACCACAGGGAAAAGACTGTATTACTACCCACAGGGCAAAGAACTGTATTACTTCCCACAGGACAAAGACTGTATTACTACCCACAGGGCAAAGACTATATTACTTCCCACAGGGCAAAGACTGTATTACTTCCCACAGGGCAAAGACTGTATTACTACCCACAGGGCAAAGACTAGTTGAATCAACATTGTTTCACGTAATTTCTACTTGAAAAAGTAATATGTTAATGTTGAATCAACGTGGAAAACTGATTGTATTTGAAAAAAGTAACCAATGGTAGTTTCTACCTGGTATTTATAGACCTGTTGCAAAGTCACAAAACTAGAGAGAGAGAGAGAGAGAGAGAGAGAGAGAGAGAGAGAGAGAAGAGAGAGAGAGAGAGAGAGAGAGAGAGAGAGAAGAGAGAGAGAGAGAGAGAAGAGAGAGAGAGAGAGATGATCCTTCCTCCAGGGCATGTCATGACATCTAAGTGAAAGAATAGTACTCATTTAAATTTAGACAAAACAGTTATTAAGCCCCATTTCAGATTGACTGACAGACTAGGACTTTGAGCACCAATATGGTCGCAGCACCTGTAGAACATTCATAACGATGTGAGAGCTTTGGACTAGAAGTTTTATCTGCCGAATGAGGATTCTGAATAATTGGCTTTAAAAACCTGTTATGGCTGCAGCCCGACACCGGTACACCTATGACAACATCCAGCTCAAATGCAGGGCGCGAAATTCAAAATCTATTTTTTTTAAATATTTAACTTTCACACATTAACAAGTCCATACAGCATTTGAAAGATAAAACATCTTGAATCCAGCCAACATGTCCGATTTTTTAAATGTTTTACAGAGAAAACACCACATATATTATGTTAGCTCACCACCAAAATAAAAAAGACAGACATTTTTCACAGGACAAGTAGATGCAAGTAGCATGCACAAGCCAACCTAACTAACCTAGAACCAACCTAAATAACCTAGAAAAAACTACCTCAGATGACAGTCCTATAACATGTTACACAATAAATCTATGTTTGTTCAAAAAAATTGCATATTTTAGCTATAAATCAGTTTTACATTACTGCTACCATCATAGCTACAGTCAGAAATCGCACGGGAGTAGCCAGAGAAAATAAGACACCAACGTCAACTACCTTATTACTCATCATAAATCATTTCAGAAAAATATATGGTGTATAGCTAATAAAGAGAAAGATCTTGTGAATACAGACAATATTTCCGATTTCTGAAGTGTTTTACAGCGAAAACACAATATATCGTTATATTGCTTACTACAATAGCTAACACACACAGCAGCATTGATTCCTAGTCAAACGCTAGCGATAGCACAGTTCGACAGATATATGAAAGCATCCCAAATTGGGTCCTTATCTTTGTTGATTTTCCATCAGAATGTTCTCCAAAGGGTCCTTTGTTCAGAACCGTCTTCATTTGGACCCAGAACGAACGATGTCCCTCTGAATTAGCAGCACACTGCCATGCCGTGCTAACTCCTCCGTCTTGACAATACATTTGCGTGCATCACGTCTAAAGTCCGAATTAAATTTCAATAATATAATTAAGTATATTGAAAAACATACTTTAGGATGATATTGTGACATGTATCAAATAAAATCGAAGCCGGAGGTCATTATCACCTATAACGAGGGTTTTCCAGGAGCGCAGTCCAGTTCTACTTCGCGCCAGAAAAAAAATTAAGTGCGCACTTCTGACTCCAAGATGTTGTTTCAGTCCCTGACAGAGATAATCAAGTCATTTCTTCTCTCAC
>NW_019944190.1:46292-50396 GCF_002910315.2 Salvelinus sp. IW2-2015 | reverse complement strand
CAGACTGTATTACTACCCACAGGGCAAAGACTGTATTACTACCCACAGGGCAAAGACTGTATTACTACCCACAGGGTAAAGACTGTATTACTACCGACAGGGCAAAGACTGTATACTTCCCACAGGGCAAAGACTGTATTACTTCCCACAGGGCAAAGACTGTATTACTTCCCACAGGGCAAAGACTGTATTACTTCCCACAGGGCAAAGACTGTATTACTACCCACAGGAGCAAAGACTGTGTACTACCGACAGGGCAAAGACTGTATTACTTCCACAGGGCAAAGACTGTATTACTTCCCACAGGGCAAAGACTGTATTACTTCCCACAGGGCAAGACTATATTACTTCCCACAGGGCAAAGACTGTATTACTTCCACAGGGCAAAGACTATATTACTTCCACAGGGCAAAGACTGTATTACTTCCCACAGGGCAAAGACTGTATTACTTCCCACAGGGCAAAGACTGTATTCTTCCACAGGGCAAAGACTGTATTACTTCCCACAGGGCAAAGACTGTATTACTTCCCACAGGACAAAGACTGTATTACTTCCCACAGGGCAAAGACTGTATTACTTCCCAGGGCAAAGACTGTATTACTTCCACAGGGCAAAGACTGTATTACTTCCCACAGGGCAAAGACTATATTACTTCCCACAGGGCAAAGACTGTATTACTTCCCACAGGGCAAAGACTGTATTACTTCCCACAGGGCAAGACTGTATTACTTCCCACAGGGCAAAGACTATATTACTTCCCACAGGGCAAGGACTGTATTACTTCCCACAGGGCAAAAGACTGTATTACTTCCCACAGGGCAAGACTATATTACTCCCACAGGGCAATACTATATTACTTCCCACAGGGCAAAGACTGTATTACTTCCCACAGGGCAAAGACTGAATTACTTCCACAGGCAAATACTGTATTCTTCCCACAGGGCAAAGACTATATTACTTCCCACAGGGCAAAGACTTGTATTACTTCCACAGGGCAAAGACTATATTACTTCCCACAGGGCAAAGACTGTATTACTTCCACAGGGCAAAGACTGTATTACTTCCCACAGGGCAAAGACTGTATTACTTCCCCAGGGCAAAGACTGTATTACTTCCCACAGGGAAAGACTGTATTACTTCCCACAGGGCAAAGACTGTATTACTTCCCACAGGGCAAAGCCTGTATTACTTCCCACAGGGCAAAGACTGTATTACTTCCCACAGGGCAAAGACTGTATTACTTCCCACAGGGCAAAGACTGTATTACTTCCCACAGGGAAAGACTGTATTACTTCCCACAGGGCAAAGACTGTATTACTTCCCACAGGGCAAAGACTGTATTACTTCCCACAGGGCAAGACTGTATACTTCCCAAGGGCAAAGACTGTATTACTTCCCACAGGGCAAAGACTGTATTACTTCCCACAGGGCAAAAGACTGTATTACTTCCCACAGGGCAAAGACTGTATTACTTCCCACAGGGCAAAGACTGTATTACTACCCACAGGGCAAAGACTGTATTACTACCCACAGGACAAAGACTGTATTACTTCCCACAGGGCAAAGACTGTATTACTACCCAGGGCAAAGACTGTATTACTCCCACAGGGCAAAGACTGTATTACTACCCACAGGGCAAAGACTGTATTCTTCCACAGGGCAAAGACTGTATTACTTCCCACAGGACAAAGACTGTATTACTTCCCACAGGGCAAAGACTGTATTACTTCCCACAGGGCAAAGACTGTATTACTTCCCACAAGGCAAAGACTGTATTACTTCCCACAGGGCAAAGACTGTATTACTACCACAGGACAAAGACTGTATTACTTCCCACAGGCAAAAGCTGTATTACTACCCACAGGGCAAAGACTGTATTACTTCCCACAGGGCAAAGACTGTATTACTACCCGGAAGACTGTACCCACGGCAAAGACTGTATACTTCCCACAGGCAAAGACTGTATTACTTCCCACAGGGAAAAGACTGTATTACTTCCCACAGGGCAAAGACTGTATTACTACCTCAAGGACAAAGACTGTTACTTCCCACAGGACAAAGACTGTATTACTACCCACAGGGCAAATACTGTATTACTTCCACGGGTAAAGACTGTATTACTACCCACAGGGCAAAGACTGTATTACTTCCCAGGGCAAATACTGTATTACTTCCACAGGGCAAAAGACTGTATTACTTCCACCAGGGCAAAGATTATATTACTTCCCACAGGGCAAAGACTGTATTACTTCCCACAGGGCAAAGACTGTATTACTTCCCACAGGGCAAGACTGTATTACTTCCCACAGGGCAAAGACTGTATTACTACCCACAGGGTAAAGACTGTATTACTTCCCACAGGGCAAAGACTGTATTACTTCCACAGGACAAAGAATGTATTACTACCCACAGGGCAAAGACTATATTACTTCCACAGGGCAAAGACTGTATTACTTCCACAGGGCAAAGACTGTATTACTACCCACAGGACAAAGACTGTATTACTACCCACAGGACAAGACTGTATTACTACCCCACAGGGCAAAGCCTGTATTACTACCCACAGGGCAAAGACTGTATTACTTCCCACAGAGCAAAGACTGTATTACTACCCACAGGGCAAAGACTATATTACTTCCCACAGGGCAAAGACTGTATTACTTCCACAGGGCAAAGACTGTATTACTACCCACAGGGCAAAGACTAGTTGAATCAACATTGGTTTCAGTAATTTTACTTCCGCATGACACACAGGGGAAGGCGTGTGACGTGTTTCTACAGTCCTAAGTGCCAAGGCCTTTTATAGAGAGTATCTTGAAGAGAGACATAGCTTCTTGGAAATTTCACTTCCGGATAGAAAATGGGCTGTAAAAAGAGTTATGTTTCACTTAGAGAAATAATTAAACCTGTTTTAGAAACTAGACAGTGTTTTCTATCCAATACTAATAATAATATGCATATTGTACGAGCAAAAATTGAGTAAGAGGCCATTTGAAAATGGGCACATATTTTCCAGTTTTTCAATACGCCCCCTGCAGCCATAACAAGTTAAAGTTCCCGAACACTCATTGTTTTAAATAGTGTCAGCAAATGTTTATCTTGTATTCTTTTGAACTTAACAACATGAATTGGGGTATTTTGACGACTATATACTGTAGGTAGAGAACGTTGAACAGAACAAGGCTATGTCAATAACTCAATATTGAAAAAGATAGAACGATATAGTCCCGAGATCTCGAAGGGAAAAAAAGTGACAGAGGTGCATCCACACTCGTAGATATCATGTTTAAAATAGCTCACAATCTCTACATTGTTGTACATGATGGACCCTTGCCAGTAATATTCAGGTAATATCCAGGACCAGAAGGGCAGCTTGTTAACTGATATTTCTGGTGAAAGTTCTACTTCATTGTGACTTGAATGATCTGGAATGATACCTAGCAGCGAGCGGGCCTATTTGAACATGAGGAGCTGTGATTTGGGAAGGAATTCCTCCTCAGTCAGAAACCATCTTCAAGGCAATCTGCAGAGATTGAATGCAGTGTCACTGCAGACAGAGTTCAACAAGAATAAGAGTGTAACAAGGTGACTGTTTCTGTCCTGTTCTGACACAAACACCAACCACTCCAACCCTCAGAGCAATCCATGACACACAAACACCACCCACTCCAACCCTCAGAGCAGTCCATGACACATTCACAAACACCACCCACTCCAACTCTCAGAGTAGTCCATGACACATTCACAAACACCACCCACTCCAACTCTCAGAGCAGTCCATGCCACATTCACAAACACCACCCACTCCAACTCTCAGAGTAGTCCATGACACATTCACAAACACCACCCACTCCAACTCTCAGAGCAGGACATGGACACTCTCAGAGCAGAACATGGGCACTCTCAGAGCAGAACATGGACACATGGACACTCTCAGAGCAGGACATGGGCACTCTCAGAGCAGGACATGGACACTCAGAGCAGGACATGGACACTCTCAGAGCAGAACATGGACACTCTCAGAGCAGAACATGGACACTCTCAGAGCAGGACATGGGCACTCAGAGCAGGACATGGACACTCTCAGAGCAGAACATGGACAC
>NW_019944190.1:38027-45745 GCF_002910315.2 Salvelinus sp. IW2-2015 | reverse complement strand
CCAAACTCTCAGAGTAGTCCCATGACACATTCACAACACACCACCCACTCCAACTCTCAGAGCAGGACATGGACACTCTCAGAGCAGAACATGGGCACTCTCAGAGCAGAACATGGACACATGGACACTCTCAGAGCAGGACATGGGCACTCTCAGAGCAGGACATGGACACTCAGAAGACATGGACATCTGACAACAGGCACTCTCAGAGCAGAACATGGACACTCTCAGAGCAGGACATGGCCACTCAGAGCAGGACATGGACACTCTCAGAGCAGAACTATGGACACTCTCAGAGCAGAACATGGACACATGGACACTCCTCAGAGCAGGACATGGACACTCTCAGAGCAGGACATGGACCACTCTCAGAGCAGGACAGGACACTCTCAGAGCAGAACATGGGACACTCTTCAGAGCAGAACCTGGGCTGACACAAACATAGAAAAAAAAATAAAAAAAAAAAAATTACATCCAATTTTTTTATTATTAAAGTGGCTAGAAATTTGAGTCAGTATGTTGGCAGCAGCCACTCAATGTTAGTGATGGCTGTTTATCAGTCTGATGGCCTTGAGATGGAAGCTGTTTTCAGTCTCTCGGTCCCAGCTTTGATGCACCTGTACTGACCTCGCCTTCTGGATGATAGTGGGGTGAACAGCAGTGGCTCGGGTGGTTGTTGTTCCTTTGATGATCTTTTTGGCCTTCCTGTACATTGGGTGGTGTTGGTGTCCTTGGAAGGCAGGTAGTTTTGCCCCCGCTTGATGCGTTTGTGCAGACCTCATTACCCTCTGGAGAGCCTTACGGTTTGGGGCGGGCAGTTGCCGTACCAAGCGGTGATAAATCCCGACAGGATGCTCTCGATTGTGCATCTGTAAAAGTTTGTGAGTTGTTATCGTGACAAGCCAAATTTCTTCAGCCTCCTGAAGTTGAAGAGGCGCTTGCTGCACCTTCTTCACCACGCTGTCTGTGTGGGTGGACCATTTCAGTTTGTCCGTTGATGTGTACGCCGAGAACTTAAAACTTTCACCTTCTCCACTACTGTTCCATTCATGTGGATAGGGGGGTGCTCCCTCCGCTGTTTCCTGAAGTCCACGATCATCTCCGTGTCTTTGTTGTGACGTTGAGTGTGAGGTTATTTTCCTGACACCACACTCCGAGGGCCCTCACCTCCTCCCTGTAGACCGTCTTGTCGTTGTTTGGTAATCAAGCCTACCACTGTAGTGGTGTCTGCAAAACTTGATGATTGAGTTGGAGGCGTGCATGGCCGCGCAGTCATGGGTGAACAGGGAGTACAGGAAGAGGGCTGAGAACGCCACCCTTGTGGGGCCCCAGTGTTGAGGATCAGCTGTGTGGAGATGTTGTTTCCTTCCCTCACCACCTGGGGGCAGTCCTCAGAAAGTCCAGGACCCAGTTGCACAGGCGGGGTCGAGACCCAAATATTGTTGTCTGAGGCTACTCAGAACATATCCAAATCCACGTGATCGAAGCGATCGTGAAGCGTAGAATCAGATTGGTCGGACCAGCGTTGAACAGATCTGAGCACGGGCGTTTCCTGTATTAGTTTCTGTCTATAATCTGGGAGCAACAAAATGGAGTCGTGGTCAGATTTGCCGAAAGGACGGCGAGGGAGGGCTTTGTATGCGTCACGGAAGTTAGAGTAGCAATGATCCAGGATGCTGCTAGCCCGGGTCGCGCATTCGTTATGCTGATAAAATTTAGGGAGCCTTGTTTTCAGATTAGCTTTGTTAAAATCCCCAGCTACAATAAATGCAGCCTCAGGATATGTGGTTCCCAGTTTACATAGAGTCCAATAAAGTTCTTTCAGGGCCGTCGAGGTGTCTGCTTGGGGGGGATATATGCGGCTGTGATTATAATCGAAGAGAATTCTCTTGGTAGATAATGTGGTCGGCATTTGATTGTAAGGAATTCTAGGTCAGGTGAATAAAAGGACTTGAGTTCCTGTACGTTATTATGATCACACCACAACTCTTTAATCATAAGGCATACACCCCCGCCCTTCTTCTTACCAGAAAGATGTTTGTTTCTGACGGCACAATGCGTGAAGAAACCGGGTGGTTGTACCGACTCTGATAACGTATCCCGAGTGAGCCATGTTTCCGTGAAACAGATAATGTTACAATCTCTTATGTCTCTCTGGAAGGCAACCCTCGCTCGAATTTCGTCTACCTTGTTGTCAAGAGACTGGACATTGGCGAGTAGTATGCTCGGGAGCGGTGAGCGATGTGCCCGTCTACGAAGCCTGACCAGAATACCGCTCCGTCTGCCCCTTCTGCGGTGCCGTTGTCTTGGGTCGGCTTCTGGGATCCAATCCATTGTCCTGGATGGTAGTCCAAATAGAAGATCCGCTTCGAGAAAGTCGTGTTCCTGGTCGTAATGTTGGTAAGTTGACGTTGCTCTTATATCCAAATATCCAATAGTTCTTCCCGGCTGTATGTAATAAGACTTAAGATTTCCTGGGGTAACAATGTAAGAAATAATACATAAAAAAACGAAATAGTGTATAGTTTCCTTAGAACGCGAAGCGAGGCGACCATCTCTGTCAGTGCCATGTGTGTTAAGTAACAGGGTTGGAGTTAAAACCCTTAGGAGGGTTTTTCTACATGAACAGGGTTGGAGTTAAAACCTACAGGAGGGTAGTTCTCCAGGAACAGGGTTGGAGTTAAAACCTACAGGAGGGTAGTTCTCCAGGAACAGGGTTGGAGTTAAAACCTACAGGAGGATAGTTCTCCAGGAACAGGGTTGGAGTTAAAACATACAGGAGGGTATCTCTCCAGGAACAGGGTTGAAGCGAAAACCTACAGGAGGGTAGTTCTCCAGCAACAGGGTTGGAGTTAAAACCTACAGGAGGGTTTTTCTCAAGGACGCTGAACAAAACAATAAACACTACAAAACAAACCGTGAAGCTTAAGGCAATGTGCCACAAACAAAGTCAACTTCCCACAAAGACAGGTGGGAAAAAGGGCTACCTAAGTATGGTTCTCAATCAGAGACAACGATAGACAGCTGTCCCTGATTGAGAACCCTACCCGGCCAAAACATAGAAATACAAATAATAGAACATAAAATACCCACCCCAACTCACAATCTGACCAAACCAAAATAGAGACATAAAAAGGATCTCTAAGGTCAGGGCGTGACATTTTCTCCAGGAACAGTGCCAGATTTAAAACCCTACAGGTGGGTATTTGTCCAGGAACAGGGTTGGAGTTTAAACCTACAGGAGGGTAGTTCTCCAGGAACAGGGTTGGAGTTTAAACCTACAGGAGGGTAGTTCTCCAGGAACAGGGTTGGAGTTAAAACCTACAGGAGGGTATCTCTCCAGGAACAGGGTTGGAGTTTAAACCTACAGGAGGGTAGTTCTCCAGGAACAGGGTTGGAGTTAAAACCTACAGGAGGATAGTTCTCCAGGAACAGGGTTCGAGTTAAAACCTACAGGAGGGTAGTTCTCCAGGAACAGGGTTGGAGAGTCCTGCTCTACACACACCCACACATTGTAATATTGTAATATTGCATTTTTGAAATTTTGTAATATGGTATTACTGTAATATTGTAAATGGTATAATGTACAATGTATTGTGTCATGGATTGTGTCAATATGATATAGTGTTTTATTCTTGTTTGTAGCTAATGGGGATCCTAATAAATACTAATCTGGCGCCATTATTTATTAAAAGAAAGAGTGGTGGTGGTTGTCTGCTGGGGCACCAGACGTCGAAGCAGTCATCTTTTTCCATTTACTTCCCCTGGCCGTCTCACCATCATTTGTGAAATCAGCTGTGGCCGGCGGAGGGGAAGTTGTCTGCACAGAATGTACTTATTGGAGTGTGCAGAGACATGACCTTCACCCGGGGAGGAGAGAGGAGGAAGAGAGGACTGAGGCGTGTACAGGGAATGGAGGACAGAGAAGGGAAGAGAGGACAGAGAAGGGAAGAGTGGACAGAGAAGGGAAGAGTGGACAGAGAAGGGAAGAGTGGACAGAGAAGGGAAGCGAGGACAGAGACGTATACAGGGAAGAGAGGACAGAGACGTATACAGGGAAGAGAGGACAGAGAAGGGAAGAGAGGACAGAGAAGGGAAGAGATGGACAGAGAAGGAGAAGTGGACAGAAAGGGAAGAGTGACAGAGAAGGGAAGATGGACAGAGAAGGGAAGAGTGGACAGAGAAGGGAAGAGTGGACAGAGAAGGAAGAGAGGACAGAGACGTATACAGGAGAATACAAAGAGAGGACAGAGACGTATACAGGGAAGAGAGGACAGAGAAGGGAAGAAGGAACAAGAGAAAGGCGGAAGAGGAGGACAGAGAAGGAAGAGTGGACAGAGAAGGAAGAGTGGACAGAGAAGGGAAGAGTGGACAGAGAAGGAAGAGAAGGATGGAGACAGAGACGTATACAGGGAAAGAGAGGACAGAGCGTATACAGGGAAGAGAGGACAGAGACGTAGACAGGAGGAAGAGAGACACGGAAGAAAGGACAGGAAGGAGAGTGGACAGAGAAGGGAAGAGTGGACAGAAGAGAAGGGAGAAGAGTGGAAGAGAAGAGATACAGAGAAAGCGAAGAAGAGGGACAGAGAAAGGAAGAGAGGGACAGAGAAGGAGAAGAGAGGACAGAGAAGGGACAGAGCGATGGACAGAGAAGAGGAAGCGAGTGGGACAGCAGAAAGGGAAGAGTGGACAGAGAAGGGAGAGTGAACAAGAGAGGGAAGATGAGGGACAGAGACGGTATACAGGGAAGAGAGGACAGAGAAGGAGAGAGGACAGAGAAGGAAGAGAGGACAGAGAAGGGAAGGGAGGACACGAGAAGGGAAGAGAGGACAGAGACGTATACAGGGAAGAAGGACAGAGAAGGAAGAAGAGGACAGAGAAAGGAAGAGGAGGACAGAGAAGGGAAGACAGAGGACCAACAGACGTATCACATGGAAGAGAGGACACAGAGACGTATACCAGGGAAGAGAGGACAGAGAAAGGAGAAGAGAGGACGTAGGCGTATACAAAGAGAGGACAGAGAAGGGAAGAAAGGACAAAGAAGGGAAGGGAGAACAGAGAAGGGAAGACGAGGACAGAGAAGGGAAGTGCAGGACAGAGAGGGAAGAGAGGACAGAGACGTTACAGGGAAGAGAGGACAGAGACGTATACAGGGAAGGAGGACAGAGAAGGGGAAGGGAGGACCAGAGAAGGGAAGGGACGAGGACAGAGAAGGAAAGGGAGGACAGAGAAGGGAAGAGAGGACAGAGAAGGGAAGGGAGGACAAGAAGGGAGAGGACAGTGAAGGGAAGGAGGACAGTAGAACGGAAGATGGACGAGATGTATACAGGGAAGAGAGGACAGAGACTTCAGGGAAGAGAGGACAGAGAAGGGAAGAGAGGACAGAGAAGGAAGGGCGAGACAGAGAAGGGAAGAGAGGACACGAAGGAGAAGGAGGATGGAAGAGAAGGAAAGAGAAGGAAGGGAAATGTGGACCAGAGATGATACAGGGAAGAGAGGACAGAGACGTTTTACAGGCGGAAGAGAGTACAGAAGACGTATACAGGAGAGAAGGACAGAGAGAATGGAAGAAGACAGAGAAGGGAAAGAAGAGGACAGGAGAAGTTAGAAGGGAGGACACGATACATATACAGGGAAAAAGAGACCGGTGACGCTATACCAGGGAGAGGAGACAGAGAGAGACAGGAAAGAGGGACAGAGAAGGGGAAGGGAGAAGAAGGGAAGAGGGACAGAGAAGGGAAGAGTCGGACAGAAGCAAGGGAAGAAGAGACGAGCCGTATAAAAGAAAGGAGAGGACAGAGAAGGAAAGAGAGGACAGAGTAGAAGCTAGGCACAGGAGAAGGAAGAGGGACAGAGAAGGGGAAAGAGGGACAGACGACAGGGAAGAGAGTGACAGACGCAAAGGGAAGACGGAGGACGAGAGTATACAGAAGACGGAGAGAGGGACAGAGAAGGGAAGGAAGAGGACAGGAGGTGTAGGACAGAGCAAGGGAAGAGAGGACAGAGAGGACCCACGGGAAAGAAAGGACAAGAAGGGAAGAGAACAGAGACAGGCAGAGTAGAGAAGGGAAGGAGTGGACATGCAGAAAGGAAGCAGCGACAGAGAGGGAAGAGTCGGACGGAGGAGTCCTATACAGGAAAGAGAGGACAGAGAAGGGAAGTAGAGGACAGAGAAGGAAGAGCAGGACGGGGAGTATACAGGAAAAGACCGAGGTACAGAAGAAGGAAGAGAGACAGAGCTATAAAAGAGAAGAGAGGGACCAGCAGAAGTCAGACAAGACGACGAAGGGAAGAGATCGGACCGGCAGGAGCTTACAGTGAAAGAGCAGGACCACGAGAAGGGAACGAGAGGACAGAGCGCGCCCATCCTATTACAGAGATAGAGAGGACAGAGAAGGGAAGAAAGGACAAAGAAGGGAAGAGAGTACAGAGAAGGCAAGAGAGGACAGAGAAGGGAAGGGTGGACAGAGAAGGGAAGGGAGGACAGAGAAGGGAAGAGTGGACATAGATGTATACAGGGAAGAGAGGACAGGGACGTTTACAGGGAAGAGAGGACAGAGACATATACAGGGAATGGAGGACAGAGAAGGAAGAGAGGACAGAGAAGGGAAGAGAGGACAGAGAAGGGAAGGGAGGACAGAGAAGGGAAGAGAGGACAGAGAAGGGAAGACAGGACAGAGAAGGGAAGAGAGGACAGAGACGTATACAGGGAAGAGAGTAGAGGTCGACCCATCCATTTGTCACTCCAATATGTGTTGTCTGTGTTTTAAAATTGGATTTTGGTTTATTATTATTGCTTTGCAAAAGGGGGAGTTCTTCATGTCTTAATGGTGGTGCAGAAGTCGACTCCAGTTTCACCGTGGGTGTATGGCCAATACAAAGCTGTTATGTTTTCCTGCATTGCATTCTATTGGTTAATAAGACAAAAAAAAAACAGGTGTAGCCTGTGACATCTACTCCCTTTGCCTCTCTTGTAGATGAGCTAAAGGAACAAGGCAATCTCAGACGAGATTCAATTCTATGGAGGCCGGTGGTGGTTTGCAGCCGGACTGGTATATTGGTCCTAAGGGAGAAAGAAAGATATAGAAAATGTCAAGCCTTCCTCTGGTCAATCTGTCAGTTCTGAATGCTTTGCCAACACACAAAACAGTCATATGTCGTCATGCATATCGGTACCGTGGTAACAGTAACTGTTGGTAACAGTAATTGTAACAGTTGTGGTAACAGTAACCTGTTTCATGTATGTTTTACTGTGAAATGGAATCCCCATTTAAAAGTCTTAGCTGTTACAATGGATCTACAAATAGACAGCTTGGTTTATGGACAAAATGTCTGTTGATATTTCGTCAAGGGTGAATCCCTCACTTTCTGGCTTTCTGGGTGGCCTTTTCATTCTATCTACACGTATCTGGGAGAAACCAGGCCTTGTTTGTTAGCTAACATGTTGATTTGAGACGGGTCCTTGCCCCTTCACTTTGGTTAATCTGTTGATAATCACTCAACTAGAGGAGAGGAGAAGGAGACGAGGAGAGATGGAGAGAGAGAGATGAGAAGAGAGAGAGAAGTAGAGAGAGAGATGAGAGAGGAGAGAGAGAGAGAGAGCAGACGAGAGGAGAGAATGAACGTAACAAGAGACGAAGGAAGAGAGAGAGAATGGAGGCGCAAAGGAATGGTAGCAGAAGAGAGAAGTAGAAAGAGGAGGAGATGGTATGCACTCT
>NW_019944190.1:30530-38002 GCF_002910315.2 Salvelinus sp. IW2-2015 | reverse complement strand
AGGACAGAATTGGATCACGACAAGTCGGACAGGACAGTGGACAGGACAGTGGACAGAACATTGGACAGAGACATTGGACAGACACGCTGGACAGAACAGTGGGACAGACAGTGGACAGGAGCAGTTGGACAGACATCGGACAGACAGTGGACAGACAGTGGACAGACATTGGACAGACAGTGGACAGGACGTGGACGAGACATGTGGACACAGAGACATGGACAGACAGTGGACAGGACAGTGGAGACGAACAGACATTGAGACAGACAGTGGAACAAGACAGATAGCAGAGACACATTGGACAGACAGTGGACAGACAGTGGACAGACATTGGACAGACAGTGGACAGACAGTGGACAGACAGTGGGACAGGACATTGGACAGACAGTGGACAGACATGTGGACAGACAGTGGACAGACAGTGGACAGACAGTGGACAGAGCAGTGACAGACATGGACAGACAGTGGACAGACAGTGGACAGACATTAGACAGACAGTGGACCAGACATTGGACAGACACAGTGGACAGACATTAGACAGACAGTGGACACGACATTGACATGGACAGTGGACAGACAGGGTGGACAGACAAGTGGACAGACATTAGACACACAGTGGACAGACAGTGGACAGACAGTGGACAGACGATTAGACAGACAGTGGACAGACATTGGACAGACAGTGGACAGACATTGACAGACAGTGGACAGACATTGGACAGACAGTGGACAGACAGTGGACAGACAGTGGACAGACATTAGACAGACAGGGACAGACAGTGGACAGACAGTGGACAGACATTAGACAGACAGGGACAGACATTGGACAGACAGTGGACAGACAGTGGACAGAACATTGGACAGACAGTGGACAGACATTGGACAGACAGTGGACAGACAGTGGACAGACAGTGGACAGACAGTGGACAGACAGTATAGAATGCTGGCTCTCCGTTCTCCAGACACCTCAAAGGTGTATTGAAACTCCAACCAGAAAGCGCCATACAAATGACCTCAGTGTGGATGTCTGTTCTCACTCGTGAGAGACGTTGTTGTGTTACCGTCGTGCTAGCCACACACGCACACTAGCCTGCACACACACACACCACATTACAACACAACACACACACACCACAGCACAACACAAAAACATGCATGTGCACACACACTGGGGAGTCATGGAGATTGGAATCTTCTTGACCTCTAAAGGGATCCTTAATACTCCCTCTCCTCTTGCTCCTTGGCCTCTGTCCAGACAGCCAATCACCATGAGGCTTTGTTTTCAGCTCTACCCCTCTCTCTGTCTCTGCCCCCCCCCCCCCCTCCCCCTCCGCCCACTTGAATGATCGCGATCACTTTCTGTCAGCAGTGTCAGTAACATCCAGGAATGAGAAGGACTGACAAGCCCAAAGAGTTTATGTTTTTGGAGGCGAGCCAGCTCCACGAGACCACCATTTGTAGAAAAGGGTATTCAGGCTATGGTATTATTGCAGTTTTTTAAGCTTTTTGCGATGAATGTTTTCGGCACTTTTGAAAACATTACTTCTAAAACACTCTAAGAGGGCCACACACACAAACCCATTTCAGGCTCCAAAATAGACAGAAGGGGTATATGACACACATTTCTATAACAGCAAAATTGGGTTGTTCATTTGGGATATAAGTATTTTGTTATACGGCTGGGAAAAAAAATATGCAAATGAGTAGCGTAAGGAAACTAAAAAATTCACCTGATTCGCACATCCCCCCTTGATGAAATGTAATCATTGGGGGGTTTCCTCCAATTTGCCATTTGCATGTTCACCAGTGGAGCTTTTCTCTCTTTGGTCACAAATTCAAGGCGAACCTCCTCCTGATACAGAACACGCTGCTGCATCTCAGAGTGAGCGCTTTCCTAAACAATAGCTGACACGTACTGTACATCTCCCCACTATCAGCTTCTCAAGAGCTGCTTCAATCCATAGGGACTCTGCACTTTAGGACATCAAGGGAGAGAAGAAGCACTGTCTGTCCACTGTCTGTCCACTGTCTGTCCAATGTCTGTCCAATGTCTGTCCACTGTCTGTCCACTGTCTGTCCAATGTCTGTCCACTGTCTGTCCAGTGTCTGTCCACTGTCTGTCCAATGTCTGTCCACTGTCTGTCCACTGTCTGTCCGATGTCTGTCCAATGTCTGTCCACTGTCTGTCCACTGTCTGTCCACTGTCTGTCCAATGTCTGTCCAATGTCTGTCCAATGTCTGTCCACTGCCCCACAGATACAGTGCATTCAGAAAGTATTCACACCCCTTGACTTATTCCACTTTTTGTTTTGTTACAGCCTGAATTCTAAATTGGTTAAAAATATTAAGAATTCTCAACCATCTACATAAAATACACCATAATGACAAAGTGAAAACATGCTTTTTAGAAATGTTAGCAAATTTATAGAACTTTTTTTATACAGAAATATCTCATTTCCATCAGTTTTCACAGCCCTTAGTCAATACAAATGTGACTCGTTTCAGAAAACTAGGCGTACTAAATGATTCTATTTTTATCAGAATGTTTTTCTTTGGCAGAAATGCCTTCTGGAACATGTGAACTTTCATGTGCCTTAATAATAAACCTGTATGCCATCTGTAAATACAAATATAATTGTTAAATTCCAAACCTAGTTGGTCTAGCAACTGAAAAAGTCAGGAACCTTCCCGCTAGCCATGATTGGCTGAGATAATAAATGGGCTGGACATGCCTGAGACATGAGTATGGATTGGTCTGCCATGTAGTGCCTTCTGTCTGTAACATGAGCTGCTCGGTATGTTTAGATAATCCTTACTTACTTCAGTTTATTAAAAAGATATCATGGTGTTTGCAAAGTGTTTCTCTCCGGATTACATCTTCAAACTGAGGGCAACCACGGCATCTGTGACAGAGAGGGAGACGGATCTGATGGCATTGCACACCAGAGTGTCTTGACACAACGGGCCAAGCTGTACAAACAAAACGGAAACGACACAGGACGTCTTATTTAATGAAAGGGGTTGCAGTCTGCCCATGAAGCGTTCAACCATGAATACGGGTAAGAGTCTATCTACATGTTCAGATATTATACGCTTCTAATTTTGTCAGAGTGTCGTTTTCATAGCAAGTTAACGTGTACTGTTAGCTAGCTAGCTAACGTTAGCTGGCTGGCTCGCTAACGTTACATGTACGGAACTTTATATGTTATCTAACGAACTAACATTGAATCTAGTTGGGTAGCTTTAGCTAGCTATGACAATCGGTTTGTATTGCTCGTGCTCTATGGGTTGGGATTATGGTTCATTGTTTAGCTAGCTAGCTACGTGTCTAAACAAAAGACCTCACCTCGCCAGATGATTACATGACCCATCAAGTTAGCCAGGTGTGTCTGACGGTGATTACGGCTATCTGTTGTATAATAATACAAAAATATTTGTATCTGGAGTTTGTCTTTCAGCATCAGTAGAACACGCCTGACTCTCCTCCACCAGTCATACAAGGAGAATGGTCTAATGCCTCCCATCAAAAAGAGAGCTGGCCCAGGCAAGCACAGGTTACACCTGAAGCATGAGGACTTACAGCGAGTGGTGAACTTCATCAACAACTATGCAGAGGATAATGCAATATTATTACCAGGATGCCACCCAGGACACAAACACTTTGGTGGAAAGCTGATGCCATCCCATGTGACAAAAGCAGCAGTTTGGCGTCTCTACAAGGAATCGATGACAACACTTGGCATGTAAAGCATAAACAATACGTTTTGATTATGTTCTTTACCTGCAACATGATTGGAACTACTTTAATTGATCTCACCTTATTTGTGTATTTTTCAGAGGTACGTGTAGTCTTCCTTCAGGAATGTATGGAGAGATTGCTGGTATGAAGGACAGCACTGTGACAGGGGTCAACATCCCACAGCGAGTTAGACTGGAGGATGGTACGGTACTGCTGGAAAGCTATGGCTGGCAGCAACAGATCAAGCAGCACCAGTAATTCAGGTGAATATCATTTTCATTGCATTGTATGAGGTTATTCTTATTATCTAAACTTGGTAGGTCAATTGTAATCTTACGTTGTTTACTATACTACTCACTCTGTTTAGCACATGGCCTCACATGTGAATCCTTAAAGAGATGGGTGGGGCTGAAGGCTTAAGAGGATGTGAACAATGCTGAATGGGTGTAGACAAAGAAGAGCTCTCCAGTAGTAGTACCAAAACATTCAACACCCATTTTCTCAAAACAAGTTTATCAACTTTCAAAGCTGAATTACTTTCCCATTTTCCTACAACTGCAGTTTATGATATACCATTTTGTAGCTCTTTGTCTTCATTTTTATCCAATGTAAAAAACACAATTTCAAATGTTGCTTCATAAGACCGAATCAAGGTGTTCAGTCACATATTAGAATCACCTTTGGCAGAAATTACAGCTGTGTCTTTCTGGGTAAGTCTTTAAGATCTTTGCACACCTCGATTGTACAATATTTGCAAAAATTATTCAAATTCTGTCAAGTTAGTTGTTGATTATTGCCAGATAGTCATTTTCAAGACCATTTTCCAGCCAATTTAAGTCAAAACTATAACTAGGCCACTCAGGAACATTCATTGTTGTCTCGGTAAGCAACTCCAGTGTATATTTGGCCTTGTGTTTTGGTTATTGTCCTGCTGAAAGATGAATTGCTCTCCCAGTATCTGTTGAAAAGTCGATTGAATCCGATTTTTCCTGTGCTTACAGTGCCTTGCAAACGTATTCATCCCATTTGTTGTTTTTCCTATTTTGTTGCATTACAACCTGTAATTTAAATGGATTTTTATTTGGATTTCATGTATTGGACATACACAAAATAGTCAAAATTGGGGAAGTGAAACTTGTTTCAAAAAAGTATATGAAATAAAAAAGTGAAAAGTGTTATGTGCATATATATTCACCCCCTTTGCTATGAAGCCCCTAATTAAGATTCGGTGCAACCAATTACCTTCAGTAGTCACATAAATAGTTAAATAAAGTCCACCTGTGTGCAATCCAAGTGTCACATGATCTCAGTATATATACACCTGTTCTGAAAGGCCCCAGAGTCTGCAGCACCACTAAGCAAAGGGCACCACCAAACAAGCGGCACCATGAAGACCAAGGAGCTCTCCTGGTCAGATGAGGCTAAAATTTTTGTAATGATGATGATGGCTTTTTGGCCATTAAAGAAAACGCTATGTCTGGCGCAAACCCACTACCTCTCATCACCCCGAGAATACCATACCCACAGTAAAGCATGGTGGTGGCAGCATCATGCTGTGGGGATGTTTTTCATTGGCAGGGACTGGGAAACTGGTCAGAATTGAAGGAATGTTGGACGGCGCTAAATACAGGGAAATTCTTGAGGGAAACCTGTTTCAGTCTTCCAGAGATTTGAGACCGGGACGGAGGTTCACCTTCCAGCAGGACAATGACCCTAAGCATACTACTAAAGCAACACTCGAGTGGTTTAAGGGGAAACATTTAAATGTCTTGGAATGGCCTAGTCAAAGCCCAGACCTCAATCCAATTGAGAATCTGTGGTATGACTTAAAGATTACTGTACACCAGCGGAACCCATCCAACTTGAAGGAGCTGGAGCAGTTTTGCCTCGAAGAATGGGCAAAAAATCCCAGTGGCTAGATGTGCCAAGCTTATAGAGACATACCCCAAGAGACTTGCAGCTGTAATTGCTGCAGAAGGTGACTCTACAAAGTATTGACTTTGGGGGGTGAATAGTTATGTACGCTCAAGTTTTCAGTTTTTTTGTCTTATTTTTTGTTTTTGCATCTTCAAAGTGGTGAAGAAAAACTTCATGTTGTGTAAATCAAATGATACAACCCCCCCCCCCAAAAAAATCTATTTTAATTCCAGGTTCTAAGGCAACAAAATAGGAAAAATGCCAAGAGGGGTGAATACTTTCACAAGCCACTGTTTCTTTATTCCATTTCTTTGTATCCTAAAAACTACTCTACTACATTATGCGGTATTGTGTGTAAGCCAGTGGCACACATTCTCAATTTAATAAATGTTTAAATTCAGGCTGTAACACAACAAAATGTGGAATAAATCATGGGGTGTGAATACTTTCTGAAGGCACTGTAGATTTCTACGACGAGGACGATTGACAATAGGTGTCACCGGCTAATGGACGTTGCAGGTATATGCCCCACCTTTGGAGATTAGCCTAATACCTCTCAAAACACCGGACTTTATAGTGAGATGTTAAACAACTAACTGCTGGTGACATACTGTGAGGTGGTGCAGCAGTATTAAGTGGCTTACTGTGTCTTATTTCAGTTGAAAATGCTCTGTCTTCTCTTTCACTTTACTAAAGTAAATGTAGAAGTATATTGTGTCTAGAAGGGCTTGGTCTCCACCCACTGCTAACTCATAACACACACACATACACAAACACACACACACACTCACACAATGATGCAAAACTCTAGTCTAACACACACACACACACACACATGTACACATTTTTACACCACTGCACCAGGAACATATGTGCAGTTTCACAGTGGTTTTCAGACTTCTCCCATCACAGGCCTTGTCAGTTTGCCACCCATCATGCATCTGTCATCCTTCATGCATCTGTCACCCATCATGTACTGTATCTGTCAGCTGCTGACACAGCGCCAAACAAAAGAGATGACGCACAGCCAGAAATCAGCTGGTGCTCTCACTCTGTATGTCCTTCTCTGTGATGGTCTCTCTCTCTCTCTTCTCTTCTCTCTCTCTCTCTCTCTCTTCTCTCTTCTCTCTCTCTCTCTCTCTCTCTCTCTCTCTCTCTCTCTCTCTCTCTTCTCTCTCTCTCTCTCTCTCTCTTACTGTACTCTGTCTCCTGTCTCTCTGTCTCTCTGTCGGTCTGCTCTGTCTCTCTTCTCTGGGTCCTTTCTGTCTCTTTCTCTTCTTCTCTCTTCTCTCTCTCTTTCTATCTCTCTCTCTCTCTCCTCCTTCCCCTCTCTGTCTTTCTCTCCTCTTCTTCTCTCACTCTCACTCTCTCATCCAGATACTGTTTGTGATGGCTTCCTGCTTCCTTTCAAGATGCATGTTTCTCATACTTTCAGGCTTTACTGACATTTTCATAACAATGTTAGTAGAGAGCTGAGAGAGAGACTATTTGCCAACCTCATTCAACACTGGTATATAAGCCGTGATATGAATTTGAAATGTCTCTATTTTTCTTTTGAACTTCTATGAGTGTAATGGTTTACTGTTCATTTTATTTGTTTTTTTTCACTTCTGTTTCTTATCTACTTCACTTGCTTTGGACAAAGTTACAATATGTTTCCCTGCCAATAAAACATTTGAAATGATTTGAATAGATGTATACAGTATATCACAAAAGTGAGTACAAAGCCTCACATTTTTGTAAATAGTTGAGTATATTTTTCATGTGCAACACTGAGAATGACACTTATTGCTACAATGTAAGTAGTGAGTTGTAC
>NW_019944190.1:19993-30359 GCF_002910315.2 Salvelinus sp. IW2-2015 | reverse complement strand
CTCTTTCCTTTTTTATCTCGGGAAATTTAAAATGAATTCAAATGCAATCTACGGACAGAAGATCTGCACAGATGGTAGAGATGAAGAAGGATGAGGAGAGAGAGGGTTGTTTCTCTGAAGAAAAATTCTGAGGCTTGTACAGCGCTGGTGAGAGAACGAGAAAGACAGCGACAGAGCGAAGAGATCGAGAGAGACAATGAAGAGAGAGAAGAGAGAGAGAAGAGAGAAGAGAGAGATGAGAGAGAGAGAGAGAGAGAGAAGCAGAGACAGAAGAGAGAAGATCGAGAAAGAGAGAGAGAGAGAGGAGAAGAGACGAGAGAGAAGAACCAGAGAGAGAGAGAGAGAAGAAGAGAGAGACAGAGGGAGAGAGGAAAGAGACGAGAGAGAAGATAAACAGAGAGAGAACAGAGATGAGAGCAGAGAGGGTGCCTGTTTTCCGTAGTTCAGCGGTTACGGTCCATGGATCGCGGATATACAGGAGAGAGGGGATAAGACATTTCCTGGGATTCTGTGATCCAAACGCAAGACTAAGTAAGAACTACGGAAGGATACAGTAAAACTACGGAAGGATTACTGTAAACTACCGGAAGGATACGGTTGTCTAAACTAGGTTTGGTTGATCTCTATATACGCTGTGGAAAGGAAGAGGAGAAGTGGATCTGTGATTGGAAGATATTTTAGTAAAAATACAGGAGCGACTACGCAGAGTTAAGATCGTGTTTTGAAATGGAAAAACACACAAGTGATTGAAATAGATAGTGTAAGCAAGAGAGAGAAAGCGACGAGGGACAGAGCGATGAGAGCGAGAGAGAGAGAGCTGAGGGACGAGAGAGAAGAGGAGAGAAGCAAAGAAGAGAGAAAGCAAGAGAGACAGAGAGAAAGCAAGAAGGAGGCAGAGAGGAGAGAGAGAGAGAGAGCCAGGAGAGAGAGAGACAAGGAGAGAGAGAAGAGAAGAGAGAAAGAGGAGAAGCAGAGAGACGAAGAGGCGAGAAGAACGACAGAGGGACGAGAGAGAGACGAGAGGAAGAGAAAAAGGCGAGAGAACAAGCCAAGGAAGAAGAGAGAGAGAGAGCAAAGGAAGAAGAAGCAAGAGAGAGAGAGGACGAGATGAGAAAGCAGAGAAAAGCAAGAAGAGAGGAACGAGACAGAAGCGGAGAGAGAGACAGAAGGATAACTGAGCATTTTTTTGAATATACGGTTGTCAGCTTAGGACATTTGGATTGACAGCTGGGACAGCAGGTGGGCTCGCGTATAAATCTTGTCCCGAATGCACCATGTACCTCTATATAGTGTACTACCCAGAGGGGTCTGGCAAAGTGTACTACCCAGAAGACTCTTGGTCAAAACACTACACTATGTAGGGAAAGGGAGCCAATTGCGGAGGCGGACTTGACCAGTTCTAGTTGACGCTTGAACCAAGATTCAAATATATTTTTGGAGAAACAAGGTCAACATGTCATGATTAACATGTGTATGTGTGTAGTATTGTAATTTGACACACACATACAGAACACACACACACACCACACTGCATTACCTGAGTTAGAGAGAGAGGAGAAGAGAGGGAGAGAGGAGAGAGAGAGAGAAGAGAGAGAGGAGAGAGAGAAGAGAGAGGAGAGAGAGGAGCGAGAGAGAGAGAGAGAGGAGAGAAGAGAGAAAGAGAGAGACAGAGGGAGACAGAAGAGAAAGACGAAGAGAAGAGAGAGAGCAAAGAAAGAGCGAGGATTGGGCTGCAGAGAGAAAAGTGATAATGATTGTCCAAATCGTTGTCTGTGTATTTATTTATACCTGGGCTTTCAGGACTGTCGTTGCGGTGCACACACCACACACACACCACCACACACACACACACACAACACACACACCACACCCACACACACACACACACACACACACACACCACACACACCAACCACACACAAGACAACACACCAGACAGACAGACACACAGACAGACAGACAGACAGAACAGACAGACAGACAGACAGACAGAACAGAACAGACAGACAGACCAGACAGACAGACAGACAGACAGACCAGACAGACAGACCAGGACCAGACAGACAGACAGACAGACAGACAGACAGACAGTAAGACAGGACAGACAGACAGACAGAACAGAAGACACATGACTGCTTCTTTCTCATTACAGATGATCCAACAACAACAAACAAGCCTCACCACCTGCATCCCCTCTTTCTTTCCAGGCTCGTGTATTCAAACCCACCAAGGAACCAGGAATATTCAGGGTGAAACAATAGGATGTATTATATATAACATTGAGAAGGAATATTCCAGGAAAACGTTTTACCATACTGGCGAATGTTCTGGGATGTGGGAACGCCAGGAAGGATTCCCTAAAGAGAGGGATAAAAAGAAGAGGAGAGAGAGAACAAAAACAGTGCTGCTAAACATTATAGAGGGATAAAAGGGAGGAAACGCTGTTAAGGAAAAGGAGGAGAAGACAGAGGATCGAGAAGGAGGAACGACTGAAGGAAAGGAGGAAGAGAGACAGAGGAGAGAAGGCAGAAACGACTGAAGGAAAGAGGAGATAGAACAGAGGAGAGAGGGAGGAAAACGACCTGCAAGGAAAGGAGTGAGAAGACAGAGGATGAAAGACGGAAAACGACTGAAGGAAAGAGGAGAGAGACAGAGGAGAGGGAGGAAACGACCTGAAGGAAACGAGGGAGAGCAGACGAGAGGAGGAAGGAGGAAACGGACTGAAGGAGGAAAGCAGAAGAGACAGAAGAGAGGAGGGACGGAAACCACTGACAGGAAATGGGAAGAAGACAGAGGAGAGCGAGGGACAAACACGACTTTAGGAAAGGGAGGAGAAGGACAGAGAGAGAGAGAAGGAAACGACTGTAGCAAGGAGGAGAGAAACAAGGAGAGGGACGGAAAACGACTGAAGAAAGGAGGAAGAGACAGAGGAGAGCGAGGAAACGACTGGAGGGAAAGGAGGAGAGAGACAGAGGAGAGCGGGAATACGACTGTAGGAAAGGAGGAGAAGACGAGGAGAGGGAGGAAACGACTGTAGGAAAGGAGAGAGAAACAGAGGAGAGGTGAGAAACGACTGTAAGGAAATGAGAGAGAACAGAGGAGAGCGAGAAACGACTAGAACAGGAGGAAAGAGACAGAGCGGAGGAGAGGAAACGACGGTAGGAAAGGAGGAGAGAGACAGAGAGAGGAGGAAACCACTGAAGAAAGGAGGCAGAGAGACAGAGCGAGAAGCGACGGAAAACGGACTGAAGGAAGAGGAGAGGAAACAGAGGAAGAGGAGGAAACGAGCTGTAGAAAAGGGAGGAAGAGACAGAGGAGAGCGACGGAAACGGACTGAAGGAAAGGAGGAGAGTAGACAGAGAGAGGACGAGGAAACGACTGTAGCGAGAGAGAGACAGAGAGAGGAGGAAACGACTGAAGGAACAGGAGAGAGAGACAGAGGAGAGAGTGAACGACTGAAGAAAGGAGGAGAGAGACAGAGGAGAGGGAGGAAAACGACCTGAAGGAAAGGCAGGAGGAGAACAGAGGAGAAGAGGAGAGGAAAACGAGTCTAAGGAAAGAGAAGACAGACGAGAGAGGCGAAGACAACGGACTGAAGAGAAAGGAGAGAGACAGCAGGATAGAGGAGGAAACGACTGAAGGAAAGCGAGGAGAGAGACAAGAGGGAAGAGAGGAGAAAGACATTGACAACTGCCCGATCATTGATCTGTCTCTCCACATTCATGACATTACTCCCCACAAGAATTCACAGATTCCTTTTAACAGGACTATGAAAGGGAAAGACTGCTCCCTTATTTAGTGACTTTCCGAATAATGGAATTGAGTGAAAATATTTTTTTTCTTTCCCTGGAACTAAACCGATATAATCGGATCGCGGGTGTGGACTCAGACCCCAAAAAAAAAAATAAAAAAAATCCCCCTCTTTGAATGTTGTTGTGGAAAGAGGCAAACCACATTGTTGTACAGCAGTACACACACACACACACACACACACACACACACACACACACACCACACCCACACAGACACACCACACACACACACACACACACACACACACACCAGGAGATAACACCTCAGGCTGCGAATCTATGCTACACACACCTGGCTGGAAAGATTATGCTGATTTGAGCTTGGAGTGACACTAACAGAAAAGGGGGTAAGTGTATGACTTACACATATCCTTTGGGCTACGCCACGCACCGCACGCACGCGGCGCCACACACACACACACCACACACACACACACACCACACACCCCACACACACACACACACACACCACACCAACACACACACCAACCACACACACACCACACCGACACACACACACACACACACACACACACACACACACACACACCACACACCCACACCACACAGAGAGAAAATGTGCACATCATGCCATCAACACTGAAACCTGTAACCACACCCGGATCTGATATAGTAGCAGGTACTACACACATGATTTTGAGTACTTGCCTGCTACGCCTCGCTGCCGGCCTTGTCTGTCCGCCCGTTACGGCGCGTTGCGCCCTGCTGTCCAGCTGCCCCCTGGTCTGCTGCCGGCCCTGTTCGGCTGCTTGCCGGCCCCTGTTGTCCGCGGCCCCTCTGCTGCCGCGCCTGTTGTACCGCTGCCCGCCCTGTTGTCCTGCTGCCGGCCCGATGGTCCTGCTGCCGGCCCGTGTCGTGCGCTGTCTGCCATCTGCCGGCCCTGTGTCCGAGCTGCCGGCCCTGTTGTCCTGCCTGCCGGCCCTCTGGTCCTGCTGCCGGCCCTGTTGTCCAGCTGCGGCCTTTCGCCCGGTTTGTTCCTGCTGCCCGGCCCGTTGTCCTGCTGCCCTTTGTCTGCGCCGGCCCTGTTGTCCAGCTGCCGGCCCGTGTTGTCCTGCTCGCCGGCTTGCCTGCTGCCCCGTTGTCCTGCTGCCGGCCCTGTTGTCCTAGCCTGCCGCCCTGTTGTCAGCTCGCCTTCTGCGCCGGCCTGTGCCTGCGCCGGCTTTCGCGCTTCTGCTCTGCCGGCGCCTGTTTCCTGCTGCCGGCCCTGTTGTCCTGCTGCCGGCCCTGTTGTCCACTGCTGCGGGCCCTGTTGCCCGCTGCCCGCCCTGTTGTCCTGCTGCGCGCCCTGTTGTCCTGCTCCGCCCTGTGTCCGCTGCCGGCCCTTTGTCCTGCTGCCGGCCCTGTCTGTCCTGCTGCCGCCCTGATTGCTGCCCGTGTCCTTGGCCGGCCCTGTTGTCCTGCCGACTTATGCTGATTATTGAACATTTTTTTAGTGACAAAAAAAATATATGAATTTACATGAGAGGGACAGCTACTAAGTGCGAATAGAGATGGTAGTGACATGAGGGATGGAGAAACAGAAGGAAAAGTAGAGAGACAGAGAGCATGAAGCGAGTAGCAATGATGGAAAGATGCGTAATTCAAGTGATTGATGAACAGGCACGGTTACTGGTGGAAGGACGAACAGCTGCTCACCATGACAACCACGGAGAGGAGGACGAGAGAGAGAGAGAGAGAAGAGAGAGAGAGAGAGAAGAGAGACGAGACAGAGAGAGAAGAGAGGAGAGACAGAGACGAGAAGAGAGAGAGAGAGCAGAGAGAGAGAGAGAGAGAGAGAGAGAGAGAGAGAGAGAGAGAAGGGGAGTCAAATGAAATAAAATATTATCCTTCACATGCTTCGTAAAAAAAAACAGGTGTGGACTAACAGTGAAATGTTTACAACAACAATAACAACGACAAGGCAGAGAGAAAGAAAATAGAAAAATAATAGGAAAGTTAAAAACACTCAATAAAATTTATAATAGATGAACAATGAGTAACGATGAATTGGTTATATACAAGGGCTATGTAGCTGTGCTCGGCGTACAAGTAAATGTACGAGGTAATTGAGGTATGATATGTTCATATAACTAGGAATCAAGTGACAGGTAGTAAACAGTAGCAGCAGCGTATGTGATGAGTCACAAGAGTTAATGCAAAAAGGGTCAACGCAGATCGGTCAGCTATTTGGTTAACTGTTTAATAGAGGCCTGGTAGCATAATATTAGAAGCCTGGTATAGAGGTCGTGGATAGCAGGGAGTTTGGCCCCAGTGATGTACCGTCCTTATTACCCTCTGTAGCGCCTTGAAGTCGGATGCCGAGCAGTTGCCAAACAGTAATGCAGCCAGCCAAGAGGCTCTCGATGGTGCAGCTGTAGAACTGTAGATCTGAGGCCCCCGTGCCAAATCTATTCAGCCTCCTGAGGGGGAAGAGGCGTTGTCGTGCTCTCTTCACGACTGTGTTGGTGTGTGATCCTTCGTGTTGTGGACACTGAGGAACTTGAAGCTCTCGACCTGCTCCACTACAGCCCCGTCGATGTGGGATGTGGGCGTGCTTGGCCCTACATTTCCATTTTTTGACGTTGAGTGAGAGGTTGTTTTCCTGGCACCACACTGCCAGGTCTCTGACTTCCTCTCTATAGGCCGTCTCATCGTTGTCAGTGAACAGGCCTACCACTGTTGTGTCGTCAGCAAACTTAATGAGTTGTTGGAGTCGTGTTTGGCCACGCAGTCGTGGGTGAACAGGGAGTACAGGAGGGGACTAAGTACACACCCCTGAGGGGTCCACGTGTTGAGGATCAGCGTGGAAGACGTGTTGTTACCTTCCCTCACCACCTGGGGGCGGCCCGTCAGGAAGTCCAGGATCCAGTTGCAGAGGGAGGGGTTTAGTCCCAGGGTCCTTAGCTTAGTGATGAGCTTGGAGGGCACTATGGTGTTGAACGCTGAGCTGTAGTCAATTGGTATTGGTATTTGGTATTTTATTAGCTATTAGCTGTTGCAAAAGCAGCAGCTACTCTTCCTGGGGGTCCACACAAAACATGAAACGTAATACAGAATGACATCATACAGAATACATCATTAGACAATAACAGCTCAAGGACAAAACTACGTACATTTTAATGAACAGTCAATTAACAGCATTCTTACGTAGGTGTTCCTTTTGTCCAGGTGAGAAAGGCTGAAGTGGAGTACAATAGAGATTAGCATCATCTGTGGATCTGTTGTGGCTTCATGTGAATTGAGGTGGGTACAGATTGTCTGGGCAACCTGGTTTCATAGTTTCACTTTAGAATTTGCTGTAATTGTATGAACAAGGATTTTTTTTTTACACACTAAAGAAGACATTTTTCATTTCATGTAATCTATGAGGAAGGGAGGATATATGTAATCTACGTCAGAGAGAGTTTGTGTGTGGGTGTGTGTGTATGTGTGTCTGTGTGTGTGTGTGTGCGTGTGTGTGTGTGTGTGTGTGTGNGTCCTTTTAGGCTCCTCTTATCTTCTATAAAGTCCTTTTAGGCTCCTCTTATCTTCTATAAAGTCCTTTTAGGCTCCTCTTATCTTCTATAAAGTATAGTCTAGCCAAGACAAGGTCATCTTTTCAGGAAGTCTGTAGAATATGAATAGAATGTAACATATTATCAATTTAGGTGCCAGCCGAACTCAATCACGCTGAAGCCTTTAGTGGGCATGTTAAAGAGGCATGTTAAAGAGGCATGTTAAAGGGGCATGTTAAAGAGGCATGTTAAAGAGGCATGTTAAAGAGGCATGTTAAAGAGGCATGTTAAAGAGGCATGTTAAAGAGGCATGTTAACTCAATAAAGGGGTCTTGTTCTGTTTAGATTGGCACATGGATGTATGGTTCTAAATAGGGTCTCCAAGGCTTCCTCCATTTCTCCATCTGTTGAACCAACACTACCATGATGTCATCATTGTCCACATAATAGTGGTTAGAGCGTTGGACTTATAACCGAAAGGTTGCAAGATCGAATCCCCTGAGCTGGCAAGGTTAAACAATCTGTCGTTCTGCCCCTGAACAAGGCACTTAACCCCACTGTTCCAAGGCCGTCATTGAAAATAAGAATTTGTTCTTAACTGACTTGCCTAGTTTAATAAAAGTAAAAAATAAAATATAATAAATACAAAATGAAGAGGGTCATTATGGAGTAATAGTGCGTACTGTAACTGCAGCCCTACCCGGGACTAGAAGACAATAGAATTAGAATGATTCACTGTCCTGATGGGTCTTTTCATCTCTCTTCAAGGCACTTCATTGATGAATTCCATAAATTCCTGTTAATGAGAGATTCTACACAACTTGTTACCCTGGCCCGATCAGTCTCTGGGTAAAAAGCATGGATGATAAACCAACAATACACAGTGGGGAGCCCTCCAGGACTACAGTCTAGTGGGATCAATATACAGTGGAGCCCTCCAGGACTACAGTCTAGTCTAGTGGGATCAATACACAGTGGATCCCTCCAGGACGACAGTCTAGTGTAGTGGGATCAATACACAGTGAAGCCCTCCAGGACTACAGTGTAGTGGGATCAATACACAGTGGAGCCCTCCAGGACTACAGTCTAGACGTAGTGTATGTGGGAGGATCATCACAGCAGCTGAAGCCCCTCCAGGACTATACAGTGTAGTGGGATCAATACACAGTGAAGCCCCTCCAGGACTACAGTCTAGTGGGATCAATACACAGTGACCCTCCAGGACTACAGTCTAGTGGGATCAATACACAGTGGAGCCCTCCAGGACTACAGTCTAGTGGGATCAATACACAGTGGATCCTCCAGGACTACAGTCTAGTGGGATCAATACACAGTGGAGCCCTCCAGGACTACAGTCTAGTGGGATCAATATACACGTGGAGCCCTCCAGGACTACAGTCTAGTGGGATCAAATACACAGTGGAGCCCTGCAGGACTACAGTCTAGTGGATCAATACACAGTGGATCCTCCAGGACTACAGTCTAGTGGGATCAATACAACAGTGGAGCCCTCCAGGACTACAGTCTAGTGGGATCAATACACAGTGGATCCCTTCCGACTACAGTCTAGTGTAGATCAATACATCAGGTGTGGCGCAATTTGGGAAGACTCCTAACAATAGGAACATAGGCTTAATGATCAGTCACCATGCGGGGAACATCCGGCGACCGAGTTAAATGTGATCAGGGGATCAGTAACCAGAGAAAGTTGAAAACCACAGAGTTAGAGGAAGCTGTGCTCAGTGCTCACACACAGATCAGCTTTGTAATCACTGATTTAGAGGGCCTTAGTACGACTGGGGAACCCCATAGTTAGTCATTAGTGTAGACCAATTACACAGGTCAGTCACTAGATCAGGGAGGAAGACGCACGTAATCAGTAACTAGGGTTTCACCATCACCCTTTACGACCCGTTAGTTAGTTAGTTAGTTAGTTAGTTAGTTCTGAGGGTTGGCGTCATATGTGTTTTCAGTGGCATGAGGACTCTCTGTCTGATAAGCAGAGCTGACATTCTTACATTTTACATTGAAATCATTTAGCACACGTACTTGTCCAGAGCGCTTACAGGAGCAATTGGGGTTAAGTGCCTTGTGACGAGCACATCGGCAAGATTTTTCACCTAGTCAGCTCGGGGATTCAAACCAGCAAAATTTCGGTAACTGGCCAAGCGCTGTGAATCTTCGGTAACTGGCCCAAGGCTGTGAATCTTTGGTAACTGGCCCAAGGCTGTGAATCTTCGGTAACTGGCCCAAGGCTGTTAACATTCGGTAACTGGCCCAAGGCTGTGAATCTTCGGTAACTGGCTCAAGGCTGTGAATCTTTGGTAACTGGCCCAAGGCTGTGAATCTTCGGTAACTGGCTCAAGGCTGTGAATCTTCGGTAACTGGCCAAGGCTGTTAATCTTCGGTAACTGGCCCAAGGCTGTGAATCTTCGGTAACTGTGCTCAAGGCTGTGAATCTTCGGTAACGTGGCCAAGGCTGTGAATCTTCGGTAACTGGCTCAAGGCTATGAATCTTCGGTAACTGGCCCAGGCTGTTAATTTTCGGTAAACTGGCCCAAGGCTGTGAATCTTAGGTAACTGGCCCAAGGCTGTGAATCTTTGTAACTGGCCCAAGGCTGTGAATCTTTGGTACTGGCCCAAGGCTGTGAATCTTCGTAACTGGCCCAAGGCTGTGAATCTTTTGGTAACTGGCCAAGGCTGTGAATCTTTGTAACTGGCCAAGGCTGTGAATCTTTCGGTAACTGGCCCAAGGCTGTGAATCTTCGGTAACTGGCCCAAGGCTGTGAATCTTCGGTAACTGGCCCAAGGCTGTGAATCTTTGGTAACTGGCCCAAGGCTGTGAATCTCTTCGGTAACTGGCCCAGGCTGTAATCCTTTGGTAACTGGCCCAAGGCGTGAATCTTCGGTAAACTGGCCCAAGGCTGTTACTCTTTCGGTTAACGTGGCCAAGGCTGTTAACCTTCGGTAACTGGCCCAAGGCTGTTAATCTTCGGTGAAACTGGCCCAGAGCGCTGTTGAACCTTCGGTAACAGGGTGGCCGGCAAGGCGTTAATCCTT
>NW_019944190.1:5564-15948 GCF_002910315.2 Salvelinus sp. IW2-2015 | reverse complement strand
AACCTTCGGTAACTGGCCCAAGGCTGTTAACCTTCGGTAACTGGCCCAAGGCTGTTAATCTTCGGTAACTGGCCCAAGGCTGTTAACCTTCGGTAACTGGCCCAAGGCTGTTAATCTTCGGCAACTGTGCCAAGGCTGTTAATCTTCGGTAACTGGCCCAAGGCTGTTAATCTTCGCTAACTGGCCCAAGGCTGTTAATCGCTAGGCTATCTGCCATCCATTCTTCACACTCTCTTCCAGGTGGTGAGGTTACCTTTACCGTGGCAGTAACAATGTTCTCCTCAATTATCGGGACCGTTGACTTTTCCCTCATTGAGATTCTTGTCTGCATCCTAAATGGCACCCTATTCCCTACATAGTGGACAACTACACCCCACTCCCCACTGAGACTGAGCCACTCCTAAACTGAGCCAAGTCAAGCTAACCTATCCCATAGCTAATAGGTTTACCGCCCCCCCACTCCTCCTCAAACTCGAGACAAGATCCACCTCTGGCAGGTCACAGGGGCAGCTAGCCTGGACAGATGGGACCCACGATCCACCCCCTACTCCCAAAAAACCTTCCTTTGACAACCCTCGTCTGTCAGTCAGTCTGACGGGACAAACCACCACCACCGACTCCCACCACCATCAGAATGGAAATGAGCGTATAATTTGGGCCGGTCCTTTGACGAGAGATCTGCAGTCTCCAGAGGGTTAAGAGTTAGGCCAATTAACCCTTATTACAGAAAGAAAGGGCACTTAAATCAGACGGGAAACATGAGAAGCCTACAGGGCCGCAGCAGAGGAATGTCTGAAGGCCTTTAAAGGAGAGGAGACAAAGAGGAAACCTCCTATAGGCTACCATTAACCTTCAACCTCACAGACAGGAAATAGCAAATTGACAGCCATACGATGTACTTCTAGCATGCTCCCTGCTCTCCCTCTCCCTCTCCTTCTTTTTCTCCATATTTCTCTCTCTCTCTCTTTCACTCCCTTTCTTTCTCCCTATCTCTCCTCTCCCCCCCCTCTCTCTCTCTCTCTCTCTCTCTCTCTCTCTCTCTCTCTCTCTCTCTTTCACTCCTTCTTTCTTCCCTATCTCTCCCCCCCCCCCCTCCTCTCTCTTCTCTCTCTCTCTCTCTCTCTTTCACTCCCTTCTTTCTCCCTATCTCTCCTCCCTCCTCTCTCTCTCTCTCTCTCATCGCGTCTTCTCTCTCTTCTCTCTCTCTCTGTCCCTCTTCTCACCTCACCTCTCCCTGAGTAGTAGTCATGGAGCAGGAGGACTCTCCTCTCCTCTGAGACCAAAGGGCTAATCTCTCTAGGGTTAATGTGATTACCGTAACAATCACATCAATGACCCAGGGCTTTGGGGGGGGAGGGGGGTCAGGATCCAGGAATTCCCTTTAGGTCTGCTACCCGACCGTTCACCATGTGCAAACACAGTCCCTGTGACTCCACTAACCTTACAAGCCTCTTAGCCATAACCCTGCATACTAGACAGCACACTGAACTAACCTTTAGCCCTAACCCTGCATACTAGACACCACACTGAACTAACCCTTTAGCCCTAACCCTGCATACTGACAGCACACTGAACTAACCTTTAGCCCTACCCTGGCATACTAGACAGCACACTGAACTAAGCTTTAGCCCTAACCTGCATACTAGACACCAACACTGAACTAACCCTTTAGCCCTAACCCTGCATACTAGCACAGCACACTGAACTAACACTTTTAGCCCTAACCCATGCATACTAGACACCACACTGAACTAACGCTTTAGCCCTAACCCTGCATACTAGACACCACACTGAACTAACGCTTTAGCCCTACCCTGCATACTAGACACCACACTGAAAACTAACCTTTAGCCCTAACCCTGCATACTAGACACCACACTGAACTAACCTTTAGCCCTAACCCTGCATACTAGACAGCCACACTGAACTAACGCTTTAGCCCTAACCTGCATACTAGACACCACACTGAACTAACCTTAGCCCTAACCCTGCATACTAGACACCACACTGAACTAACCTACTTAGCATAACCTGCAGTACAGACAGCACACTGAACTAACGCTTTAGCCCTAACCTGCATACTAGCACCACACTGAACTAACGCTTTAGCCCTAACCCTGCATACTAGACACCACACTGAACTAACCCTTAGCCTAACCCTGCATACTAGACACCACATAGCCAGACACGGTGGCAGTCCCTAGTTCTGTTTGTTCTGTCCTTGTCCTCACTGAGCTGAGCTTTGAGTGAACGAGTCAATGACTGAATCAGGTCCACCCAGCAACAATATAGACTAAGGCTGAACAGCCTACCATAGAGAGATGGATACTTAGCTTTGTTGTTAGACACTCAGTGAAAACATCCCAAAGAGCACCCTAATCCCTATATAGCCCCATGAGCCCTGGTCAAAAGTAGTGCACTATATAGGGAATAGGGTGCCATAGGGCCCTGATCAAAAGTAGTGCACTATGTAGGGAATAGGGTTCCATAGGTTCTGGTCAAAAGTGGTGCACTATATAGGGAATAGGGTGCCATTTGGACTTCACTAATGCCATCAGCGCCATGGCCTGTATTCCAATCTAGTTACCTCAGCCACATGGAATCTCTCGTATTACACTGGGTTTGTGTGGCATTGAGGGGTGCCTGATATGGAGTGCTGACAGACTCAGTCCCTCTTCAGGGTGCCTGATTGGAGTGCTGACTGACTCAGTCCTCTCAGGGTGCCTGGTTGGAGTGCTGACTGACTCAGTCTCTCTCAGGGGCCTGGTTGGAGTGCTGACTGACTCAGTCCCTCTCAGGGTGCCTGGTTGGAGTGCTGACTGACTCAGTCCCTCTCATCACAAGAATGTATTGCTTTGACTTTGAGTGTCTGAGATGAGGTGCTTTCCCCCCAGCTGGTCTATGCTCATACTCAAGGTTGGGGCTGGCCACAATCTCTCTCTGTTTCAGAAATGGAACATGTTTTTTTAATATAGGGTATCATTATTATAATTTGGTTGCTTTTATATATTATATTTAGGCAATAAGGCTAGAGGAGGTGGGGTATATGGCCAATATACTACGGGTTAAGGGCTGTTCTTTATCACAACAAACATTTTGTGGGTTTCTTTTGTTCCCGCTTCCTTCTCCCTCCGTCGTTCGACACGTCGCCGAATACTAACCACCGGTCCTGGGATCCATCATTACGTACACCGTGCATCCATCATTACACGCACCTGGCATCCATCATTACACGCACCTGCAGATCATTAGGATACTCTCCTGGACCTCATTACCTCCTGATTACCTTCCCTGTTATCTGTCACTCCCTTGGTTCGCCTTGGTTCCAGTGCTTTCTTCGATTCCAAGTTTTCCTCAAACAACAACCTCTACTGCTCTATTTTGTGTCCGATCTCAAAAAACGTGTTTGGGACAGCTATTTATGGCCAAAATCGTGTCATGTACAACCGGTTTACCACTGCGCCACAGGAATATTGTGGAAAAAACTGCTATATGAACATCAGATGCTGCTTTTTTATGCTGACAAGCAGATTTCTGACTAAGTGCATTGTTGTAAACTTCTTATGGCTGGGAGCAGTATTGAGTAGCTTGGATGAGTAAGGTGCCAGAGTACACGGCCTGCTACTCAGTCCCAGAAGCTAAGATATGCATATATTAGTATATTGGATAGAAAACACTCTGACGTTTCTAAAACTGTTTGAATGATGTCTGTGAGTATAACAGAACTCATATGGCAGGCAAAAACCGAGAAAAAATCCAACCAGGAAGTGGGAAATCTGAGGTTTGTAGGTTTTCAACTCATCGCCTATCGAATATACAGTGGAATTTGGTCATGTTGCACTTCCTAAGGATTCCACTAGATGTCAACAGTCTTTAGAACCTTGTTTGATGCTTCTACTGTGAAGAAGGGGGAATGAGGGTCTTTGAGTCAGGGGTGTGCAGAGTGCCATGAGCTGACCACGCGTGTTCCCGTGAGAGTTAGCTTGCGTTCCATTGCATTTCTGAAGACAAAGAATTCTACGGTTGAAACATTATTGAAGATTTCTGATAAAAACATCCTAAAGATTGATTCTGTACATCGTTTGAGATGTTTCTACGGACTGTAACGGACTTTTTGACTTTTCGACTGCTCGCGCGTCATGAATTTGGATTACTGAGCTAAACGCGTGAACAAAAAGGAGGTATTTGGACATAAATTATGGACTTTATCGAACAAATCAAACATTTATTGTGGAACTGGGATTCCTGGGAGTGCATTCTGATGAAGATCATCAAAGGTAAGTGAATATTTATATACTATTTTCTGATTTTGTTGACTCCACAACATGGCGGATATTTGTATGGCTTGTTTTGGATCGCTGTACTCAGATTATTGCATGGTGTGCTTTTTCGGTAAAGCCTTTTTGAAATCGGACGCTGTGGTGGGTTTAACAACAAGTTTATCTTTAAAATGGTGTAAAATAATTCAATGTTTGAYGAATTTTAATTATGAGATTTCTGTTGTTTTGAATTTGGCGCCCTGCACTTTCACTGGCTGTTGTCATATCGATCCCGTTAACGGGATCCCAGCCATAAGAAGTTAAAAGCACAGGGTAATTAACCTTTTTTCGGCACAATTTGGTGAAATCCCCAAGGCTTCAGAAAGGTCGTCACTAACTACCACAGCCACAAAGTCATAACTATGGCCTATTTCTACAATTTCTCTTCTTAGAATCAGATTTTAATTCTAACCTCACTGCTAACCTTTTGCCTAACCCTAAGCTTAAATTAAGTCCAAAAAAGCWAATTTTWGTTTTRATGAATCTTTACGATATTTCTAATTTTGTGGCTGTGGTAACTAATGACAAGATTTCAGAAAAGCTTTCATTTCCCAAACAGAAAGATTTATTTTACATCAACAAGAATAATGGTTATTGGAAATTGTATAATACATTTTGATTTGCACAAACCATAATGTCACTGACTTTTCAAAGAATGGATTATCCCAAACAATGACAAGCTTGCACAACATAGGTAAAATGTGTGCCTGAGATGGTGTGCACTCTCTGGAACACCTGACCTGAGACTCTTGACAAAAACTACAAAAAACGACAAAACTAAACAGATTTTGGGGGTGGGGGCAAAATAAGGGACATAATGACTTGATGAAAGCATGAATGTAAAGAATKACGATTGCTAACACATAAAAATGCAAGCTCTCATCTGAACATGAAAAAAAAGGTAACGTTAATTACACGCGACATCGTGGGAAAAGGTCATGAGTGCCATCGAGAAACCCAACAAATGCCAGAGTAGCCGAGTGTAATGTCTTTATTAAGTTGATGTGTGAGTATTTATTTTATTGCTATCATGAATAACATCGTGCACAATCCAGTGAACATCAGATTCTCTTGTCTTTTTGGTGATCTTTTTATTTCCCCCTCGAAATCGCTACAGGCCAAACAGGCTGCTAAACAGCCAGTTGGTTTCCTTCCCCCTGACCATGAAATCATCTGTATCTACTTGATCAAGCCACTCCTATTTGCCATATCTTCAAAATAAGCCTACTAGAAAGTGTGTGCCCTCAGGCCTGGAGGGAATCAAAAGAAATTCCGCTACCCAAAAATAGTAAAACCCACTTTACTGGCTCAAATAGCCGACTAATCAGCCTGTTACCAACCCTTAGTAATCTTTTGTAAAAAAAATAGTGTTTGACCAGATGCAATGCTAGTAAACTAATTGGCAACAGACTTTCAGCATGCTTATAGGGAAGGACATTCAACAAGCACAGCACTTACACAAATGACTGATGATTTGCTGAGAGAAATTGATGATAAAAAAGATTGTGGGGGCTGTCTTGTTAGACTAATGTGCGGCTTTTGACATGATCGATCATAGTCTGTTGCTGGAACAACGTATGTGTTATGGCTTTACACCGCCTGCTATATTGTGAATAAAGAGTTACCTGTCTAACAGAACACAGAGGGTGTTCTTTAATGGAAGCCTCTCTAACACAATCCTGGTAGAATCAGGAATTCCCCAGGGCAGCTGTTTAGGCCCCTTACTTTTTTCAATCTTTACTAATGACATGCCACTGGCTTTGAGTAAAGCCAGTGTATCTATGTATGCGGATGACTCAACACTATACAAGTCAGCTACTACAGCGAKTGAAATGACTGCAACACTTAACAAAGAGCTGCAGTTAGTTTCAGAATGGGTGGCAAGGAATAAGTTAGTCCTAAATATTTCAAATACTAAAAGCATTGTATTTGGGACAAATCATTCACTAAACCRTAAACCTCAGCTAAGTCTTGTAATGAATAATGTGGAAATTGAGCAASTTGAGGTGACTAAACTGCTTGMAGTAACCCTGAATATAAAACTGTGATGGTCAAAACATATTGATACAACGGTAGTTAAGAAGGGGAGAAGTCTGTCCATAATAAAACACTGCTCTGCCTTCTTAACAGCACTATCAACAAGGCATGTCCTACAGGCTCTAGTTTTGTCGCACCTGGACTACTGTTCAGTCATGTGGTCAGGTGCAACAAAGAGGGATTTAGGAAAATTGCAATTGGCTCAGAACAGGGCAGCACGGCTGGCCCTTGGATGTCCACAGAGAGCTAACGTTAATAATATGTATGTCAATCTCCCCTGGCTTAGAGTGGAGGAGAGARTGACTTCATCATTACTTGTAATTGTGAGAGGTATTGACATGTTGAATGCACCGTGCTGTCTGTTTGAACTACTGGCACACAGCTCGGACACCCATGCATACCCTACAAGACATGCCACCAGAGGTCTCTTCACAGTCCCCAAGTCCAGAACAGACTATGGGAGGCGCACAGTACTACAGAGCCATGACTACATGGAACTCTATTCCACATCAGGTAACTGATGCAGCAGGAGAATCAGATTTAAAAACAGATCAAAATACACCTTCTGGAACAGCGGGGACTGTGAAACAACACAAACATAGGCACAGACACATGCATACACACACACATGATAACATACGCACTGTACACACATGTGTACATGGATTTTGTGTTGTAGATATGTGGTAGTAGAGTAGGGGCCTGAGGTCACACACTTAATGTGTTGTTAAATCTGTTGTGAATGCATTGTAATGTAAAACAAATGGTATAACTGCCTTAATTCRTTTGAGTTTGTGTTTTTTTGTTATTGTTTTTTACACCCTTTGTCTCCTCAAATTTGTGATATCTAATTGCAATCCAAATTATGGTCTTGTCTAATCGCTGCAACTCCCCAACAAGCTCGGGAGAGGCGAAGTTCAAGTCATGCCTCCCCCGAAACACGACCCGCCAAACCGCGCTTCTTAACACCCACCCGCTTAACCCGGAAGCCGCATCCATGTGTCGGAGGAAACACTGTACAACTGACTCAGTCAGCCTGCAAGTGCCCGTAAGGAGTCACTAGAGCGTGCTGAGCCAAGTAAAGCCCCCCCCCCGGCCAATTGTGCGCCGCCCTATGGACCCTCGGTCACGGCCGTTTGTGAAACAGCCTGGGATCGAACCCGGGTCGGTAGCAATGCAGTGCCTTAGACCGCTGCACCACTCGAGAGGCCCCTAACTGCCTTAATTTTGATGGACCCCAGGATGAGTAGCTGCTGCTGTCACGTTCGTTGCATGMAGGAAGAGAGGAGGACCAAGGCGCAGCGTGATACGAATACATTCTTCTATTTATTAATAARGAAACYAAGAACACTTAAACAAACTAATCAAAACAACAAAACGAACGTGAAGCTATATATAACAAGTGCAGACACAGGCAACTTACATATAGACAATAACCCACGAAATCCCTAAAGAATATGGCTGCCTAAATATGGTTCCCAATCAGAGACAATGACAAACAGCTGCCTCTAATTGAGAACCAATCTAGGCAACCATAGACATACAAACACCTAGACCAGACACACCCCATAAACATACAAAACCCCTAGACAAGACAAAACACATAAATCCCCCATGTCACACCCTAACCTAACCAAAATAATAAAGAAAACAAAGATAACTAAGGCCAGGGCGTGACAGCTGCCATGGCAGGAACTAATGGGGATCCATAATAAACCCCAGGAAGAGTAGTTGCTGTCTTGGCAGGAACTAATGGGGATCCATAATAAACCCCAGGAAGAGTAGTTGCTGTCTTGGCAGGAACTAATGGGGATCCATAATAAACCCCAGGAAGAGTAGCTGCTGCCTTGGTAGGACCTACTGGGGATCCATAATAAACCCCAGGAAGAGTAGCTGCTGCCTTGGCAGGAACTAATGGGGATCCATAATAAACCCCAGGAAGAGTAGCTGCTGCCTTGGTAGGAACTAATGGGGATCCATAATAAACCCCAGGAAGAGTAGCTGCTGCCTTGGCAGGAACTAATGTGGATCCATAATAAACCCCAGGAAGAGTAGCTGCTGTCTTGGCATTTTAGACATTTTAAAAGCATTTGTACTCCCTCAATTGAATTGAAATGGAATTGACCCTAATCCTGGTAAGATAGGTACTCTATGGCATTGCCCTCCAAGGACTAATCTATTTGGAGTGGAATGTTTTCATGCCTGTATAGAAAGAAGTTAACAGTCAATAGAGATGATCATTATGTACTTCAGAAGGACCAAACAGCTGTAAAATGGTACACCCCATGGCAATAGACAACAAGGTGGGTGGTGATGGTTGAAAAGGCCAGGGCGTTGTCTGGCTCAAATGAAAATGTCTTTGAGAAACAGTAACATGGTTGGCATCCAAGCACTAATAATCTGTGTTTCTCATTGACACAGGAGGATGTTTATGGTCTCATTTTACGGACAATATGGATGACTACCAGGGACTTCAGAAGGACCAAACAGTTTTGAGAGCAATACTGGAATAAAAGGTAAGTGATCCAATTGGGGAACAACTGAGCAGATTCCACCTGCCTGACTGTTCACTTAACCCTAACCCTAATCCTAACCCTGACCCTAACCCTAACCCTAACCCTAACCCTAATCCTAACCCTGACCCTAACCCTGACCCTGACCCTAACCCTAACCCTAACCCTAACCCTAACCCTAACCCTAACCCTAACCCTGACCCTAACCCCGATCCGGGCATTCGGGAAACCCGTTAATGTCTGTCTCTGGTGAGAGTTGGTAGTAAAGTAGGCTAAACTGTCTCAAATGAGAACGTCTTGACTTTAGGAAACATTGACCTAGCTAATGTTGCTCCAACAATAATGTTTATCCTGTAATGTGTACAGTCAACAAACACAACACATGCTACAGAGTGGAGAAACGACTGAGAAAAACACAAGACACTGAAGGGAAAGAGAGAGAGAGAGAGCGAGAGAGAGAGAGGAGTAAAGCGTGAGAGAAACATAAGTATGACATTGTAACAAGGTGGCGCCGACAGACATGGTTGCCCTGTTTCTAGCTTCTAGCCAACTTGCAGTATTTTGCTTATTTTWGTGTTATTTCTTTCTTAGTTATTAGTTATTTATTAGAACACTTCTTGTATTATTACCTACAGCCGAAAATACCTTTTGGATATTATATCGGCGGTCACGCACCATAAATCTGACCATAAATTCGACTTCCCTGACTTGGATCTTTTGCMTGAACTTTCCGAGGCAGCTCCATTCATCCCGGGGTCTACACCACAACGCTGATGCGAGAGAAGAGGAAGAAGAATTGGAGTCCTAGTCATAAGGCAGCATACCATCCACCTCTTCRGAGTATATTACTCACTAACGTTCAGTCCCTGGACAATAAAGTAGCCTAGCTCAGGGCGAGGATCTCCTTCCAGAGKGACATCAGGGACTGTAACATACTCTGTTAAACGGAATCATATTATCCCTGTKCGTTCAGCCAGTGGGGTTCTCCATCCATTGCGTAGACAGGAAGAAAGAACTCTCTGGGAAAAAGAAAGAAAGGTGGATGGTGTTTCATGATTAACTACTCATGGTGTCATTGTGGTAACYTACAGGAACTCAAGTCCATTTTGTTCTCCCGATCTAAAATACCTCACCATCAAATACCGACCGCATTTCCTCCCGAGATCATTTTCTTCGGTCATCGTCACTCCCCCCCCAAGCCGACACTGTGCCGGCTCTCAAGCAACTTTAATAAAGGAAATCTGAGCTACTGAAATTCTATCAACACATCTCCTCATCGAGGACTCTGCATCATTGATACTCTCCCTTCCTGGATGGCTACAAGGCCCTCCACCGCCCTCCCTACGGCGAATCAGATCATACCTCCATTCTGCAACTCCCCACCTATAGGCAGAAACRTAAGCAAGAAGCACCTGTGGTAAGGACTGTTCAACGTTGGTCTGACCAATCAGAATCTATGCTTCAAGATTTGTTCTGGGTCACCTCTGAGAATAGTATCAACGTACACAATGACTC
>NW_019944190.1:0-5054 GCF_002910315.2 Salvelinus sp. IW2-2015 | reverse complement strand
TGTGCTCAGCCCCCTCCTGTACTCCCTGTTCACCCATGACTGTGTGGCCACCCACGTCTCCAACTCAAACGTCAAGTTTCCTGATGACACAACAGTGGTAGGCCTTATTACCAAAAAAATGACGAGACAGTCTACAGGTGAGAGCCCTGGCGGAGTGCCAGGATAATATCCTCTCCCTCGACGTCAACGAAATGAAGGCGCTGATCGTGGACTACAGGAGACAGCAGAGAGAGCGTGCCCCCATCCACATCAATGAGGCTGCAGTGGACACAAAAAAACGCATATTCAAAGAGGAAATAAATAACAATAAATCTTAATTTACTTTCTAATGATCATGATCTTTTCTTCAAAGACATTCCTGAATTAATCGCTGTTGCGTTTTAGTTAGCTTTGCGACAGTATCAAAAATAAATGTTGGATTGTTTTTATTCTACTCAATCAGGTTGGAAAAGCAGGCTGATTGATCAGTAGGCTGATTGATCAGTAGGCCGATTGATCAGTAGGCTGATTCAAAAGCTTCAATTTCCTCGCCGGTCACATCACTGAGGACCTGAAATGATCCCTCCACACCAACAGCGTGATAAAAAAGTCTCAACAGCTTCTCTTCAACCTCAAGAGGCTGAAGATATTCTGCTTGGCCCCTAAGATTCTCACAAACTTCTACAGATGCACCATCGAGGACATTCTGATGGGCTGTATCACCGCCTGGTACGGCAATGGCACTGCCCTCAACCACAGGGCTCTTCAGAGGGTTGTGCAGTCAGCCCAATGCATCACTGGGGGCACATTGCCTGTCCTCCAGGACATCTACAGKACCCGGTGTCATAGGAAGGCCAAGAAAAATCAAGAACCTCAGCCACCCAAGCCACGGCCTGTTCACCCCGCTATCATTTAGAAGGAGGAGTCAGTACACTTGTGTTCTAGCTTCTCAAGCAGTAATACCTTAGCAATAATGCTTTGTGTGTTCTAGCTCCACAGTAAATACCTAGCCAATATGCTTGTTTTTTTCTCAGCTCCACAGTAATACCTAGCAATATGCCTTGTGTTTCTAGCTCCAACAGGTAGTAATGACCTACGCCGCACTGAGTGCTTGGTCGTTTCTAGCTCCAAGGTCATCACCAGCATATGATTGTGTTTTTAGCTCCAACAGGCTACTCACCTAGCAATATGCTTTGTGTTTCTAGCTCCCAACAGTAAAACCTAGCAACTAATCTTGCCTGTTCTCTAGCTCAACAGTATTACTAACATACCCGCTTGTGTTTCTCAGCTCCCAACACGCTACAGTACATACCTACCCCTGGTTCTTGCGCCCCCGTCCGGGTTCGGGCTTGCTTGCTGTTCTGTTTCTCCGTTTTGTCTGTGCGCTTTCTGTCCTCGTCTTCCCGTTTCTGGCCATTTTGCTTGGTTGCCATGGCCGGTTGCCTCTCTGGGTGGGCCCGGCCCGGGGCCTGTGTGTTTGCCTTCTTCTTCGTGCTTTCCTTCGGCACTTTCTTCTCCCCTGCTCTGTCTGTCCGTGTGGGTTTCACTGCCTGTTGCCGTCGCCCCTGCCTTGTCTTCCTTGGCCTGGGTGTCTGTCTTCTGTTCGTGTGTGTGTTGGTGGTTGGTGCTTGGTGTTTGTCTGTTGCTTGTTTTGTCTTTCTCTGTGTGTGTGTTGTGTGTGTCGGTGTAGTGTGTGGTCATGTTTGCGTGTTGCCGGTGTTTTTGTTTGCTTCTGTTTGGTCTGTGTGTTTGTTGTGTCCTGTGCGTTTCCTGTGTGAGTGTCTGTGTGTGTTGTGCTGTTGCCCCTGTTCGCGTGCGGTCCTTGGGGTCGGCCGCTCACGGGGGCCGGGGGGGCCCGCGTGGGGGTGCTTGTTGGGGGTACCGGCTTGCCTCTCTGCTGTTTTGGCGGCTGTTGCTGCTTTTTTGTTCGTGGCGCTCTTGCGGCGGGCCTGCTGGCTTGATTTGTGGCTTTAATTTCTGTTTGCCCCGGCTGCCCCGGGATTCAGGGTTTCCCGGGCTTTGTTCTGCCTTGTGTTGGTCGTGTCGTGCTTCCGCGCCGGCGCGGCCAGCGCGCGGGCGCCCGGGGTGGGCCCCCGGCGCCCCGCTCCCTTCTTTTTTGTTCTGCCGTTTTTTTCTGTTCTGTTTTCCCCTGTTTTACCTGTTTTCCCGTCTTCCTGTCTTTCCTGTGTTCCTGTTACTTGTCTTTCCTGTCCTCCGCTGTCGTTCTTCTTCGGTCCATGCTGGTGCCGCCGGCTGCTGCCCCTCCTGCGTTTGGCCGTGCGCCTTTGCGGCCCGCTCGCCGGGGCCCCTGGCGTGACCGGCTCCGCGCACGCGGTCGGGCGTCGCGGGTCGCCCCCCCCGCGGCCGTGCGCGGCAGTCGCCGCCGTCGCATTATGCCTTGTGTTTGTTCTAAGCTCCAACAGTAATACCTAGCAATATGCTTGTGTTTCTAGCTCCAACAGTAATACCTAGCAATATGCCCTTGTTGTTTCTAGCTCCAACAGTAATTATACCTAGCAATATGCTTGTGTTTCTAGCCCCAACAGTACAGTAATACCTAACAATATGCTTGTGTTTCTAGCTCCAACAGTACAGTAAGACCTAAACAACTATGCTTGTGTTTTCTAGCTCCAACAGTAATACCTAAGCATATGCTTGTGTTTCCTAGCTCCAACAGTACATCATACCTAGCAATATGCCTTGTGTTTCTAGCTCAACAGTACAGTATACCTAAGCAATATGCTGTGTTTTCTAGCTCCAACAGTAATACCTAACAATATGCTTGTTTTCTAGCTCCAACAGTAATACTACCAATATGCTTGTGTTTCTAGCTCCAACAGTACAGTAATACCTAGCAATATGCTTGTGTTTCAAGCTCCAACAGTAATACCTAACAATAATGCTTGTTTTCTAGCTCCAAACAGTACAGTAATACCTAGCAATATGCTTGTGTTTCTAGCTCCAGACAGTAAACCTAGCAATATGCTTGTGTTTCTAGCTCCAACAGTAATACCTAGCATATGCTTGTGTTTCTAGCTCCAACAGTAATACCTAAGCAATATGCTGTGTTTCTAGTCTCCAACAGTAATACCTAACAATATGCTTGTGTTCTAGCTCCAACAGTACAGTACATACTAGCAATATGCTTTGTGTTTCTAGCTCCAACAGTAATACCTGCAATATGCTTTGTTTCTCTAGCCCAACAGTAATACCTAGCAATATGCTTGTGTTTCTAGCTCCAACAGTAATACCTAAAAATATGCTTGTGTTTCTAGCTCCAACAGTAATACCTGCCAATATTGCTTGTGTTTCTAGCTCCAACATACAGTAATACCTAGCAATATGCTGTGTTTCTAGCCCAACAGTAATAACAATATGCTTGTGTTTCTAGCTCCAACAGTAATACCTAGCAATATGCTTGTGTTTCTAGCTCCAACAGTAATACCTAGCAAATTGCTTGTGTTTCTAGCTCCAACAGTAATACCTAACAATATGCTGTGTTTTTCTAGCTCCAACAGTAAATACACTAAACAATATGCTTGTGTTTCTAGCTCCAACAGTACAGTAATACCTAGCAATATGCTTGTTGTTTCTAGCTCCAACAGTAATACCTAGCAATATGCTTGTGTTTCTAGCTCCAACAGTAGATACCTAACAATATGCTTGTGTTGTCTAGCTCCAAACAGTAATACCTAACAATATGCTTGTGTTTCTAGCTCCAACAGTACAGAATAAGCCTAAAAATATGCTTGTGTTTCTAGCTCCAACAGTACAGTAATACCTAGCCATATGCTTGTGTGTCTATCGCTTCCAACAGTAACAGTAATACCTAGCAATATGCTTGTGTTTCTAGCTCCAACAGTATCCTAGCAATATGCTTGTGTTCTAGCTCAACAGTAAGTAATACCTAACAATATGCTTGTGTTTCTAGCTCAACAGTACAGTAATACCTAAGCATATGCTTGTGTTCTAGCTCCAACAGTACCATAATACCTTAAGGCAATATATGCTTGTGTTTCTAGCTCCAACAGTAATTACCTAGCAATATCTTGTGTTTCTAGCTCCAACATGAAATACTAGCACAATCTCTTGTGTTCCTAGTTCCAACAGTACAGTAATACCTAACAATATGCTTGTGTTTTCTAGCTCCAACAGCTTACAGTAAATACCTAGCAATATGCTTGTGTTTAGGCTCCAACAGTATACCTAACAATATGCTTGTGTTTCTAGCTCAACAGTAATCCACCAATGCTTGTGTTTTCTAGCTCCAACAGTAATACCTAGCAATATGCTTGTGTTTCTAGCTCCACAGTACAGTAATACCTAGCAATATGCTTGTGTTTCTAGCTCCCAAACAGTAATACCTACCTAACAATATGCTTGTGTTCTAGCTCCAAACAGTATCACTGCAATATGCTGTGTGTCTAGCTCCAACAGTACAGTAATCCTAGCAATATGCTTGTGTTTCTAGCTCCAACAGTAATACCTAACAATATGCTTGTGTTTCTAGCTCAACAGTAATGCCCTAGCAATATGCTTTGTGTTCTAGCTCAACATAGTAAATACCCTAGCAATATGCGCTTGTGTACATGTAACTTGTGGGAAAGTATTCAGACTCCTTCACTTTTCAAACTTTGTTTACGTTAGCAGCCTTATTCTCAAAAGGATATACAATACATACAGTTCCCTAAGTTAATCCATTTTAGAAATAAGCGCTGTACACATAACAAAATATGGAAAGAGTGAAGGAGTCTTGAATCCCTTTCGAATGCGATGTCGTATACGTATAATAGTGTAAAAGACCAGTATGGACACGTAAATGAATAGAAACAGGTGTGCTACAGCTCAGTAGTTCTCAAGGATAATGCCATGATAGAATAGCAGTAGTATACTTATGAAGTGGTATAAATAGTACTGGAAACATTATTCAAGTGGAGCATGTCATCAATAATATATGACTGTATCATAGGGCGCAGCCTCTACAAGTGCATGTTAGAGTATCTGGCAGAGGTATCAGCCATCAGACCTTACCGATAGAAGCTGTTATCATCTCTTTGTCCCAGCTTTGATGCACC
>NW_019944189.1:64649-82871 GCF_002910315.2 Salvelinus sp. IW2-2015 | reverse complement strand
CAATATTTTGCGCGGGCGAGCGCGGTCTATCAGGGATGGAGAGGGATTGATAGAGGGATGGTGGTATGGATGTGGTGAGGATGGGAGGGATTGATGAATGGAGGGATTAGGTGATTGATGGTTGGCTCGGATGGATGGAGAATGGAGGAGGATGGAGGGATGGCTGTTTTGGCAGGAATATGGATGGATGAGGGAGCGACTGGCAGGGAGAAGGATGGAGGAAGAAGAAACCAGAACTTAGAAAGAGATGTGAATTTACATTAAAAAAGAGAAACATTAGGCAAGGGGAAAGAAGGCGTTAGACAAAAACAGCTAAGAATTGAGAGCAGAGGGAGAGAAGGGAGAGAGAGAGAGGGAGGGAGAGAAGAGAAAGAGAGAGAGAAGAGAGCAGAGAGAGATGAGAGACGAGAGAAGAGAGAGAGAGAGAGAGAGAGAGAGAGAGAGAGAGAGAGGAGAGAGAGAAGAGAGAGAGGAGAGAGAGAGAGAGAGAGAGAAGAGGAGAGAGAGAAGAGAGAGAGAAGAGACAGAGAGAGAGAGAGGAGAGTAGAGAGAGAGAGAAGAGAGAGAGAGAGACCTGACGCGAAGAGAAGAACGAGGAGAGAGAGAGAGAGAGAGAGAGAAGAGAGAGAGCAGAGAGAGAGAGAGAGAGAGAGAAATCGATATACGTCACAAAGGCTCTTCTCTCTCGCAGTTCCTAGATGTGTGTTAATGACTGCCAGCATTGGTGACCAGGCTGTGTCAAATCTTTCCCACCCTCCTGCCACATGTGAATTAAGACAGGCAGATGAAAGAGGCTGTGGCAGCGCACACTCTTAATTGAAACTAGAGGTTAGAGGCAAGCGCCTTATGGAATACTGCTGCTCTCCCGTCTGGACCCGCACACAACAGCACGCACGCATGACCCGTACACATCACACATAACACACACAACCGCTTGAATATAGCCCAAGCCGGACTTTATTGCAACATTTGGGAACTAAACAGTAGTAGATTTATTTCATTGAAAGTTTCGGTTGTAACCGCCCCGCATGTGTTTGCATAGACAAGGAGACAAAGCCAGTGTTTAGAACAATAAAGAATGTCAGAAAAGACTGAGATGTAATTGTTTTGATAGGAGAGTAAAATAGAGCATAAGGTATTTATCTAGCTCCCATTGTCACATGTAACCGATTTTAAGTAACCTGACGGAGTGAACAGGTAAAAGTGTGTGGGTGTTTGGTCCTCTGTGTGTGGTGTGGGCAGAGTTTGTGTGTGTGTGTGGGGGGGGTTTATAGTTTCTTTAAGTTGATTTATTTGAGGTATGTGCATCCGTTACATCTATAGCTCGTGGTCGAAATACACACACACACACACCATAGCAGCTTCAAAAGTGTTTTCCTCTTGTTGCTTCGGTTCCTTAGTTATTGCTCCGTGTGTTGGCTGGATCATGGTCGCGTCAGCATTGTCACGAAATCATAATTGTTCCAAGAGTCATATTGCCTCCCTCATCTATCCTGCCATCCATCCATCCTACATCGCTCCACCATTCCTCCATCCATCTAGCCATCCCTCCCTCCCTCCCTCCCTCCCTCCCTCCCTCCTCCCTTCCCCTCTCCCTCCCTCCCCCCTCCCTCCTCTCAGGGGTCTAGATCGTAAGAGTAGAAGGGTCTTAAACCAGTCTGAGATCTGTAGGAGTAGAAGGGGTCAACACCAGTTGAGATCTAGAGGAGTGAAGGGTCTTACACCAGTCTGAGAATCTAGGAGAGCGTAGAAGGAGTCTTAACACCAGTCTGAGATCTGTAGAGTAGAAGAGTCTTAACACCAGTTCTGAAGATCAGAGGATAAAGGTTAAACAGTCGAGATCTAGAGGAGTAGAAGGGGTCTTAACACCAGCCTGAGATCTAGATATAGAAGGTCTAACACCAGTCTGAGATCTAAGTAGAAGATCATACCAGTCTGAGTCTGTAGGAGTAAAAGGGGTCTTAACACCAGTCTGAGATCTGTTAGGATAGAAGGAGTCTTAACACCAGTCTGAGATCTAGAGGAGTTAGAAGTGGTCTTAACATCAGTCTAGATCTAGAGGAGTAGAAGGCGTCTTAACACCAGTCTGAGATCTAGAGAGATGAGAAGAGTGCTTAAACACCAGTTCTGAGATTTAGAAGGTCTTAACACCATGTCTGAGATCTAGAGGAGAGTAGAAGGGTCTTAACACCAGTCTGAGATCTAGAAGGGTCTTAACACCAAGTTCTGGCGATCCATTTTGTTCTGTTGAATTAGCATTACATCCTGGACTGGCAGTGTGGCCCAGTCAACACACCACCGGCTGTCCCCTATTTCAGCTGTGACAAGCAGGACACACACACAATCACGATGGGAGAAAGAAACAACACACACACACACACACACACACACACACACACACACACACACAACACACACACACACCAACACACACACACACACACACACACACACACACACACACACACACACACACCAACACACCATCACCACCACAACACACCACACACACACACACACACACCCATACACACTCTCACACACTGACACTCTCACACACACACACACTGCCGCCGCCACATTAAATCACGTCACATTACAGTGTGTGCTTAGTAGATGCCCTCAACCAAGATCATTTCCTGGGCTAACTTTTTTATAGCTACCTGTTTTTTCCACGGGTGATCTGAGCCTGGCTCTGCATGCTCGAGGTTAAAGCCAAAATGGTTTCTATTAGGATTCAGATTTTTATTTGTCTCCTAAATGCTAGTGATGAGAGGAAAAATCAATACAGTTACATATCGGGATATTATTTTTGACAATATATCGTATTGTATCGTTTTGACAATATTTCAACATGGTGTTTGCTCTAGCTGGCTGTACCTTCACCGAAACGCCAGTATTTATTCTTCATATCTTGTTTTCCATCTTCTTCCATTCCATGGCACGTGGTTTATGAATTGATACGCAAAACAACGCCGGATTCAAAACTTCAAATTTTTCAATTTAAATTACTATACAAAATTCTTGCAACTAATAGAATGTTATATATATGGGGTATACAATCTTCCCAGCTCTGCAGATTCTGTTGTGAGGAGGCAGAGTCATTAGATCATTTATTTTGTTATTCTCCATATGTAGCTCGTTTTTGGTCACAGGTCCAGGAATGGCTGAAGAATTGCAACATTTGCCTAGAACTAACGCTACAGATAGCAATACTGGGTGATTTGAAAAGCCATAGTCAATCAATCAATAATTTCATAATTATTTTAGCAAAAATAAAAACAATCTGTAGAAGCTATGAGAATAGGAAGGTTCAATTATTTTGTGAAGCATCACAGCACAGTTGAAAAATATATGGCAAATAGAAATCCAAAATGGATGATGTTGAGAGATAGATGGGAGGGGTTGAATGGAGCTGAAGGGTGGGACTAATAACAAGATAAACAATGTAAAGCATACGGATCTGTAAAATGTATATAGGTTCGGAACTTTTGTGAAATAGCACAGTTACAAATAGAACTGGATGGACACCAGAAATAGGGGAAGGACTAAGAACCAACAAGAGAGAACTATTGTAAAGTAGACTGTGTCTGTAAAATGTGTATAAGATGTATAAATTGAAGGTAAAAGCAGAAGTGTTTATTAGTTTAGTCCAATTGGGGGATCGGTGGTAGGGTTTGCAGGGAATAATAATAAAGGTATATTCTTTAAAAAAGTATGTATGTCTATATAGGTATGTTTATGTAAATATGTGTATATGCATGCATATGTGTATGGMTATATATTTACCCCAAAAATATGGGGGATTGGAAATTATGCAGCCAATTACATTGGAAGCAACATTCTTTCCGCAATATTAAGCTGATCCACCCCTTTAAAAAAATAAATGATTTAAGTTTGCCTGCAATAAAGTCCCTGGCCACTAGGAGCGCCACTTCTGGGTGAGCATTTTCTTCTTTGCTTATGGCCTTTTAGAGTTGGTTGAGWGCGGTCTTAGTGCCAGYWTCRSTYTKTGRTGGTAAATAGACGGCTACAAATAATACAGATGAGAACTCTCTTGGTAGATAGTGTGGTCGACAACTTATCATAAGGTACTCTACCTCAGGTGAGCAATACCTCGAGACTTCTTCAATATTAGACATTGCGCACCAGCTGTTATTGACAAAAAGACACACACCCCCACCCCTCATCTTACCAGTGATTGTTCTTTCATGATATTTAAATTGAACAAAAAGGCTGTTTAAGAGCATGGACTAACTGTTACATCATTTTATGACTACGCTATTCAGGTTCATAGTAGGCACATTAGGCTCAAATGCTAAATGTGACCCGTTTCAGGAAGCTAGTCGTATGTCGCACGTCACTACTTCACAGGAGAGGCATTGGATTTATTTTATAAAAATGTGTTTTTTGACAGAATTGCCTTCTGGATTATGTGAACTTTCATGTGCCTTAATAACAAACTTGTATGCCATCTGTAAATACAAATAAATGTTTCAATTGCGAGCCTAGCTGGTTTAGCCACGGGAAAAGACAGGAACCTTCCCGCTAGCCATGATTGGCTGAGGAAATGGATGGGCTGGACATGCCGAAAGATGAGTTCGGATTGGTCTGCCATGTAGCTCGCTTCTGTCTATAACATGAGCTACTCAGTATGTGTGGATAATACTTCCTACCACAGCTTTTTGAAAGATATAACGTTAGCCATGGAGAACTGCAAAAGCGTTGCTTCTGCTCTCAACAGCGTTGCTGCCCTGAATTTAGCAGGCGCTATCGGCGAAAATCAGTGGGAAAAAGTTGTGATGGATGACATTCTGCACACGGTCAGTGTGAACCGGAGTGACCTGACACAACGGGCCAAACAAKCTGTAGCTACAAACAAAATGGAAATGACACAGCCGGACGTCTTACTTAGTGAAAGTACTGCCAGTCTGCCGTAAAGCATTCATCCATGTAAACGGGTAAGAGTCTATCTGCATTTTCAGATATTATACGTTTCTAATTTTGTTAGAAAGTTGTTTTCATTGCGAGTTATAGTGTACTGTTAGCTAGTCGGTGAACAGTAGCTGGCTGGCTTGCTAGCTAACGTTACGTGTATGATCTGTATAGTAATTTTATTCGTATCTCAAAAATACACTTGCATTGCTAGTTATAGTCTCATTTTTGTTAGCTAGCTAACATTGAACCTAGTTGTTTAGCTTGATCTACCTGTAGATTCATACTACAGTATTTCATGCATGGTGGCTAGCTATGACAATCTGTTTGTACTGTATGGGTTGAGCTTATGGTTCATTGTCAAAAAGAATGACTCCACTTGACAAGATGATTACATGACCCATCAAGTTAGCCAGGTCTGTCTGGGGGTGATTACGGCCAGCTATAGTATTTGATGAACATGTGTCCATTCAATTAGCTAGATGTGGCTGGGGGGTGGTTATAGCATTTATTTCACATGACCCATCAATTTAGACAACTGTGGTTGAGTACGCATCATCTAATAATGATACAAATATATACAATATTTGTATCTGGACACTTTCTATTTTTGATATTGCTACTTTGCAAATATGCAAGTAACCATTTCACTGTACCATGTACACCTTCTGTATCCTCTGCATGTGACAAATACACTTGTTTTATATAATGTGTGTTTCATCATGACCTGCACCAAAGTCAGATTAGGATATAGGCCAAGGGCTAGATAAAGTTTTTTTGGAGGCCTGGAGTTTTTCCTTATTGTAGGCTACAACTTTGATCACTTTTTTTCTTGAACTATTTTGTTGTTTATTACACTACCTTACTCACTCTGTTTAGCACATGGCCTCTGTCAATCCTTACAAATATGGGTGGGGATAAGGCTTAAGAGGGTGGGAACGATGCTGAATGGGTGTAGAACAAGAAGAGCTCTCCAGTAGGTGTACCAAAAYATTCAAGGGCCATTTTCTCAAAAGTAAGTTACAAGTTTATCAACTTTCAAAGCATAATTACTTTCCCATTGTTCCTCAACTGCAGTGTATGACATTCCATTTTCTAGCWCTGAGTCTCTACTTTTATCCAGTGTAATAAACACCATTTAAAATGTTGCTACATAAAACCTAGTCGAGGTGGTCGGGCACAAATTGTAATGCACTTTGATTCAGGGGATACAGTATGTTACAWTAAAGTGTGGTGGTTTTATGGCTCCTTTGGCCTGATAGCTTTTCCATTCCCTGAGCGATCCCTGTATCAGTGTTTCCCAATCTCCGACTCCATCTCAACATAGTCAGCAGGTTTTCCCAGAACCCAATTTAGCCCCACATCCTAAATCTAGGCATTCCGAAGATTTGTAATGGTGTGCTTCATGTAATTTCACCCCCACACCCTGATTAAAGGGATAATTCACCACAAAGTGCAATGTGTTTGTACCTTAAAGGGATAGTTGGAATCTGAATCAAATGAGACGGTGTCAATCTTTCCTATTTATCTGGGATTGAGGCCTGCAGATTTCCCAGAATGCATGTAGTCTGATTTACATAATGGATGGATTTATAACTGATAGTGATTTCAAAGTGCTATCAAAGTATTAATAGTACAACTAGTAACAGTGAAAAAATGTGTGACATGGACTCAGCTCTGCCTAAGATTGTTTTGATGTGTAAAAATATCTGGCAAACATTTACATTGAGGAGAACCATCCCTTTAATTTCAATACATAATGAATATCCCCTTTGTGGGTCAGCCTCATTTATTAAATGATGCTACGTTAAACTAGCTTGTCCTGTAAAACAATTTCACAGCACCCGGCCACTTTATTTAATTAGATCTGTGGATGATGCAGATTCTTACTGTATCCTGGGAAATAGCTGCATGATATTGTGTAGTGGTTTAAAGGTATTGTAGGCTTTCTGTCAGGTAGGAATAGCCTTTTTTTCAGTAAATGTAAATACTTGATCTGTATACTATGCATGTACGGACACTCTATACGGATGTATACTTCTAATTCTAAGAGTAGAATGGTATTTAAATCTGAAATGTATGGGACTTACTAACATGGGTTACATCTATAGCAGGTTTTTATGTGTGGAAAAATAAAGTAACAGTTAACGGGGTGGATTTCCTCAGACAGGCAAACTTTGAAATCATTAGAATGTTTACCCCTAAAAAGGATTGACATGAATGGGGTGGCAGGTAGACTAGTGATTAAGAGTGTTGGGCCAGTAACCAAAAGATTGCTGGTTCGAAATGCCGACTAGGTGAAAACTATTTTTTTTGCCTATGAACAAGGCACTTAAGCATAATTGCTCCTGTCAGTTGCTCTGCATAAGAGTGTCCGCTAAATGACTTAAATGTAAATAAATGCACTCCCTCTTTAGAGAAAACCATGGAGTGATGTTCTTTCATGGCCAAACTCTCAGATCTTTAGGAGCACATGTACTGACCTGCTGTCTGTGTGTGGTTAATGAGAATCCCTCAAAGCAGGACTAAATCTCTCTAAATGAGTATTGAGTAAATCAAAGAGCAGGTTTAGCCCACATACACGCACAACCCTTTATCTGCCATAGTCTGTAGCTCTCGCTCTCTCCCTCTATCACCTGGCTGGTCTATGGCTCAGTATGTTGTCTTCTTGAGCATCACTGGTCTTATACAACAGTTACTCACGACATCGATGGCTTCATGCCCCCCCCCCAATCTCTCTCTCTCTCTCTCTCTCTTCTTCTCTCTCTCTCTCTCTCTCTCTCTCTCTCTCTGATATTTTCTGCTTGCTCGTTTCCCAGTGTAGCTGCTTATTGATGGGATGATCTGGAGCGGAGAACGAAGGTGTTTTTGGTAGGGATGAGGAGGGTTCTTTTTTGGTAGGATGAGGGTTCTTTTTTTGGTGGGATGAGGAGGTTTTTTTGGTAGGGATGAGGGGGTATTTTTTGGTAGGGATGAGGAGGGTTTTTTTGGTAGGGATGAGGAGGGTTTTTTTGGTAGGGATGAGGAGGGTTTTTTTGGTAGGGATGAGGAGGGTTGGATCAATCAGTGGATCAATCAGTGCTCTGGGTACTGTGCCTGTGTGGTGCCGTGTTAGCACCACACAGGCACACACAGGTAGACACAGGCAGACACAGGGACACAGGCACACACAGGTAGACACAGGGCCTGGGGCTTGGGGCTTTCACAACCGAACAAACATTTTTCAATATAGAGACCTGTTCCGAACGGACCTGAGGACGATCAGTTCCATATAGACGTGGTCGAATCCGAGTGAGGGAAGCAGCAGAAAAGTCCATTTGTAAGCTACTTCATTAACCAGAGCTGATACAGCATGAGGGAGAGCAGGCGTAGGGGGCTTGTGGTGTGTGTACTGTGAGCGAGTGAAGTGGGAGCAATGAGGAGGGAGGGAGATTCAGCAACCAACCAAGCCCACTTGCGCTAGTATACTAACTTCTAGCGTGTCATAGCTAGGTTATTTATCATCCAATATGATTAGGTAGTACCTGTCTTGACTGCGCTAGTTGGCTAAGGTAGCTAGCTACGTTAACTTGCCAACTAGCTAGGCTAATTGAGTCTGCATGTCTTTCTTCCTGTCCTACAGTTACAAATAACAACACCTATATTCAGATGATTAAATAGCAGACTACCTGTTGGCTCTTGTTCGTTGTAGCATATACTTCTCAGTTAACTTTTAATTCCATAATTTTTCATTCAATTTTCCATTGATTAGATCATCTCTTAATTTGCTTTGCAGCACATGGAGGCTCTATGACTGTAGTGGGGCTTTGATGACTTGTGATTGGCCGAGAACAACAACAAGCTACACGTGCCACTCTGCATAGGCTATTCTCGTTGAGCAGTAGAGAACATACAATAAACGTTTTATCCACAACTCTCTGTCCATCACCGTTGTAATTGACTGTGAAGCCAAGATGTTCCCAAAATGGAGATTTAAACGATAATGATCCTCCAATTCTGGTTTATCGATCCCACCACTCGCCATCTACAGAGTTCCCGGCTGCACCTCACAAAAGGATAGTTTGAAATTCGGCAGTTAAGATTAGAATTTTGATTACAATGTAGTTGTAGTTGTTTTTTCAGCTCAGATTTTCTCACGTGGCAACTCAGCGTAGACATAGCAGTTTGTAATCTTTTTAATATTTTTGTATGTGTTCATTCGGGTTCACAGTGAGGACCGAACCGAGGTTCAGTACCGTTCCAGCCCTACTGTATACCCGGCGCAAGACCCACTGCTTGATGCTTATTTCCAAAACCCTCTTAGGTGTCACGGCCGTTGAAAGAAGAGGACCAAGGCGCAGCGTGGTGAGCGTACATTTTCTTTTTCATAGAAAAGACGCCGAACAAAAACAATAAACACTACAAAACAAACCGTGAAGCTAAAGGCTATGTRCCCTAAACAAAGTCAACTTCCCACAAAGACAGGTGGRAAAAAGGGCWKCCTAAGTATGGTTCTCAATCAGAGACAACGATAGACAGCTGTCCCTGATTGAGAACCCTACCCGGCCAAAACATAGAAATTAAAAAATAATAGATCATAGAATACCCACCCCAACTCACACCCTGACCAAACCAAAATAGAGACATAAAAAGGATCTCTAAGGTCAGGGCGTGACATTAGGCCTCACTCTCCCCCCTATCTAAGATACCTACTACAGCCCTCATCCTCCACATACAACACTCGTTCTGCCGATCACATTCTGTTGAAGATAGCCAAAGCACACACATCCCTGGGTCGCTCCTCTTTTCAGTTTTCTGCAGCTAACGACTGGAACGAGCTGCAAAAAACACTGAAACTGGACAGCTTTATCTCCATCTCTATATTTAAATACTCAATCATGGCCACTCTTACTGACAGTTGTGGCTGCTTCGCGTGATATATTGTTTTCTCTATCTTTTTGTCCTTTGTGCTGTTGTCTGTGCCTAACACTGTTTGTAGCATGTTTGTGCTGCTACCATGTTATGTTGTTTTCATGTTGTGTTGCTACCATCTTGTGTTGTCATGTTGTGTTGCTACCATGCTGTGTTGTCATGTTGTGTTGCTACCATCTTGTGTTGTCATGTTGTATTGCTGCCATGATGTGTTGTGGCATTAGGTCTCTCTTTATGTAGTGTTGTGGTGTCTCTGTTGTCGTGATGTGTGTTTTTTGTTCTACATTTAATTTTGACTCCCAGCCCCCGTCCTCAAAGGAGGCCTTTTGCCTCTTGGTAGGCCGTCATTGTAAATAAGAATGTGTTCTTAATTGACTTGCCTAGTTAAATAAAGGTTAAATAAAAAWAWAATAAAAAAAATACACTACAAGTTTTACATTTCCAGGAAAGTTCTCCCGCAACATGGTGATCAAATTTAACTCCTACATCTGGGATCTAAGCTAGGATTCTTTCCTTTATCTGTTATATGCAGATGTATATTACATTTCTTCGTTCTAGTTTTTCTTGGCTAGACTCGAGATTAGTTTCTGTCTCTATGTGGCCGTCCTTGTTTGAACCTGGGTCTCTCTAACCTGGGTCTCTGTGTAATGTAAGGCCCAATTAGCTCACTGAGCTAAAGTTAGTCATCAGACAAACATAGTTAATTACACTGCCTCCGCTATATGCAGAGCCATGGATATCATACAGGCAAGAGAAGGGCACACAATCAGATAAACCACTAATATAGGGGGCAACTGGGACATCCATTTATTACAGTTTTAGGGTCACAATTAAACCTGTAATSGGAGGTCTTGATTAGCTGTGTATTGTTATGGCCACTAAACTTTAAAGACCCACTCTTGTTAGCATTAGCTCTTACAGATGTAGGACCTTAATTTGAGCCAGTTTGCTACGGCAGGAACCTTATCCTGCAGCAACAGGAAATGTGCATTATTATGGTGATTATAATTTATGAGCATTTTTGTAGGGGTTAAAATATTTTTTGTAAGTGAAAATCAAGTTTGAAATGTCAAAGTGGAACCTCAAATACATCAGAAGTTTTACATTTCAATAGGGTGATCAAATTAAGATCCTACACCTGTAGCCTCTAACTAATCACTCTTGTTAGCGCTAGCTCTCTTCACCATCTAAACCAACCATTCTTGTTAGTGCTCTATAGCGGTTTGGCTAATTATGTCTATAGCGAGAGGAAAAAGAACAAAGCATTATCGCAATTCTGACTAATATGAGATCCCTAATCAAATGTAGGATCTTAATTTGATCACCCTGTTGCAGGCTAACTTTCCTGGAACGCAAGAAAATGTAAAACTTGTAGTGTATTTGAGGTTTAAAAAAGCTTCTGAGGTTTGTCATTTCTACTTTTATCAACCCTTAGAAAATGTCCATTAATTATAATCTACATTTCCTTTTGCTGTAGGATTATTTTWAAAAAGATCAAATATGGGGTGTTTACGTTTGTCCACTTGTAGAAGTGTGTGATTTGAAATTGAAGTGTGTTTTTTTACATATCCCAGTCAGACATCCTCGGAGAGTGGGGTCACGTGATTAGACATTATTGACAGAGAACCTGGAGCAATTAGGGTTAAGTAGCATGCATAGGGCACATCAACAGATTTTTCACCTAATCGGCTCAGAGATTCAAACTAGCAACCTTTTGATTACTGGCGCAACACTCTAACCACTAGGCTACCTGCCACAACTGCTATAGCAAACAGGCTTTAATTAATATCCTATATACAGTATGTATGTATACAGAGCGATGCCTGGTAGTGTCCTTCTGTGCATTATGAATGAGCGGGAATACTGACTCAGACTGGCCTGCGTTATTTGTGCGCTCGTGTGTGTGTTTCAGACTGCATTGTTGGCTAACAGAGGGATTAATCCTCCTGATGAACAGAAACGAAAAGCAAGCCTTAAAACGTCCTATTTAAAAAGTACTAACAGAGCTCTGTGTGAGAGAGGGCATAGGCAAAGGAGGAGATGTGGAAAGATGGAAATGGGGTTGTTTTGTTGTTTTTAAGGTATTAATAATGGCAGTAAAGTTTGTGTTTAGATCAAGCCAGAGATGTTGTAGAATAGCCTCATTAATGCCAGTAAAGTTTGGGTTTAAATCATTCCAGAGATGTTTTAAAATAGCCTCATGATATCTTCTGTGGTGTAGGTCCAAACATATTCTTCCTAGTCACAATGTCCTGCCATAAGAGTGCAAGATGGGTAGATATTGCATTAGGTTACAGATCTCAGATCAGCTCTCCTATTCCTAAACGTAACAATCTTTTGGTGAATATGTATACAAATTACAACAGCCCAGTGTCTGGGACCAACTTCATCCTATTCCGGGAAGCCAAATGTCTTGGATCAGTTTACACTCCCAAAATCTTAACCTCAAACACAACGGAGATCAAATCAAATCAAATGTTATAGGTCACATACACGTTTTTAGCAGATGTTATTGCGGGTGTAGCGAAATGCTTGTGCTTCTAGTTCCGACAGTGCAGTAATATCTAACAAGTAATATCTAACAGTTTCACAACATATATCCAAAATACACGTAAATCTAAGTAAGGAATATATTAAGAATATACAGTTGAAGTCGGAAGTTTACATACACTTTAGCCAAATACATTTAAACTCAGTTTTTCACAATTCCTGACATTTAATCCAAGTAAAAATTCCCTGTTTTAGGTCAGTTAGGATCACAACTTTATTTTAAGAATGTGACATGTCAGAATAATAGTAGAGAGACTGATTTATTTCAGCTTTTATTTMTTTCATAAAGTTTACATACACTCAATTAGTATTTGGTAGCATTGCCTTTAAATTGTTTACARATCCAGATGGTTGATATCCTTGATGATCCAGATGGTTGATATCCTTGATAGTCATTTAGCTCAGTTACCTTAGCTTTCTTAGGTACAGGAACAATGGTGGCCATCTTGAATCATGTGGGGACAACAAACTGGGGATAGGGAGAGATTGAATATATCTGTGAACACACCAGCCAGCTGGTCTGCGCATGCTCTGAGGACGCTCCTAGGGATACCATCTGGGCCAGCAGCCTTGCGAGGGTTAACACACTTAAATGTCTTACTCACGTCGCCCACGGAGAAGGAGAGCCCACAGTCCTTGGGAGTGGGCTGCCTCAGTGACACTGTATTGTCCTCAAAGTGAGTGAAGAAGGTGTTCAGCCTGTCCAGAAACAAGACGTCGGTGTCCGCGATTGGCTGATTTTCTTTTTATATTCAGTGATTGTCTGTAGACCACATACGTCTCGTGTCTGAGCCGTTGAACTGAGACTCAACGTTGTTCCTATACCGATGTTAAGCCTGCTTGATTACTTTGCGGAGGGAATAACTACACTGTTTGTATTCTTCCATATTCCTAGTCTTCTTGCCSTGGTTAAATGCGGTGGTTCRCGCTTTCAGTTTTGCGCGAATGCTCCCATCTATCCACGGTTTCTGCTTGGGGTAGGTTTTAATAGTCACAGTGGGTACAACACTACACACTGATCGAAGATTACCTTAGATCAGTGTGTAGTGACACCTTCGTCTTACTCAGGTAAAGCTCTGTCCGACTAAGTGTCAATTTCGTGACGGGTCTCAGATCCTTCTATAGCTGACTTCAATACTTTATAACTACCATAAACGTGGACACTCCTCAAACAAATCACTTTGGCATGGCGGCCTGCTATTCAATCTGAAATATGGCTTGTTTTTTTTTTGGCAGATGTCTAGAAAAACTTAAATTAATTGGTTGCAAGGTGAGATTCCTGCAGCTAACACTTCAATCACTCTCTTCCAGAGACCTGCATTGTTGATGTTAAAGTCACATTTTGTGTGTGTGTTTATTTGTGTGCACAGCACTGAGTAATACCGTTGTCATTCGAGCCAGAAAACTACACCAATGTGTTGCTTTGTAGGGTTTAACTAGGGTTAACGGTAGTGCAGTTGGTTTTCGCTGTGTTCATCATCATTCTAAACATGCCAATGTAAACATGAGGAACACGCAACTTGGTAATAATGGGTGTTAATGTAGGCTTCGGCCCTGTGAAAACAGCTTAAATGTATGTGGTGGAAGAGCAAGAAGACACATAGACACACACACACACACAACACACACACACACACACACACACACACACACACACACACACACACACACACGACACACAACTTGTGTTCAGGCCTACCATTTAACCCCTGATTGACTTGGTGTGAGAACCAAACAGGTGAAAACAACCAGACAGATCACTAGAAATAGATGGTGATTTTGGATGTTTGAATGTATCTATGTTCTGGGGACCTTTTCAAACGTCCAAAATCAGTGTGAGGCTCTCTCTCTTCTCTGTGTGTGTGTGTGTGTGTGTGTGTGTGTGTGTGTGTGTGTGTGTGTGTGTGTGTGTGTGTGTGTGTGTGTGTGTGTGTGTGTGTGTGTGTGTGTGGTGTGTGTGTGTGTTACGTAAGTGTATTCTTGCGTCTTTCACCACATCGACACCGCAAATAACAATATAAACAATTGCACGGAGCGCGTTGCTTAAACACTGCTTCACCGCCGGTCACAATGATCTAGTAAGATGCGAGATTACTTGATAACTTGATTGTAATAGCACATAGTTGTATTTATTTATTGTTTTTAGCCTTCCCCAAACCATAGCCCTAACCTTAACCAGTTAGAATTAATACCTTAAACTGTTTACCTTTGAGTTGTTTCTGTTTTAACCCTGTAACCCCGTGGAATTAACCCTGTAACCATGAGGAATTAACCCTGTAACCATGAGGAATTAACCCTGGACCATGTGAATTAACCCTGGTAACCATGAGGAATTAACCTGTAACACATGGAATTAACCCTGTAACCATGAGGAATTAACCATGTAACATAGTAACATGTACCATGAGAATTAACCCTGTAACCATGAGGAATTAACCCTGTAACCATGGAAAGGAAATTAACCCTGTAACCATGAGGAATTAACCCTGTAACCATGAAGGAATTAACCCTGTAACACACAAAATAAATGTGTCAAAATAGACATTCATTCATAATGCGTTGAATTTCAAAGGGAAACTATGAGATCTTGTTGAAAGTCAGATCCTTCTCATTGAAGCTGCCACCGTGATTATGGTTGTGTGTGTGTGTGTGTGTGTTTTTTCTTTTTTAAATGCATATATATATGTGTGTGTGTGTGTGTGTGTGTGTGTGTGTGTGTGTGGTGTGTGTGTGTGTGTGGTGTGTGTGTGTGTGTGTGTGTGTGTGTGTGTGTGTGTGGTGTGTGTGTGTGTGGTTTGGTGTGTGGTGTGTGGTTGTGTGTGTGTAAAAGAGAGGGAGTGAGCTAATACAGATGATTTAAATGTGCTTGGGAGTGCTTGTCACATTACCAGGGGCATGTGTAGACATCATTGTAACAGAAGAGAACAAGAAGAACATCCGACTTGTGGGAAGAAATTATGGTCTGAATCCTCTATTAGTTATGCCTCTGTTAGTATCTTTAGCTAAAAAGAGCTGTACTCCTACAAGAGACGTATAACCTCTGGCTAATCCTCCTGTCTCAATTACTGGGAGTGGAGTTTGAAACACACACACACACACACACACACACACACAGAGACACACACCGTCTTGCATTAGGTGAATAGGACTCTAATTGCGGGTTTGGCCTGACACATTCAGCTGTTTTTATGTCGTTTGACTCTCTGTTTTCATTATCACAGGCATAGAGGAACATTGTCCTTGTAGAGAGTGTGTGCTCTAATACACACACACACACACACACCACAACACACACACACACACACACACCAAAAACAGCTCTCTCAGTCTAACCAGCTGTCAATCTCAGTACCAAAGCTCAGTGAATCACCACTAGTGCCTGTCACACTCCTCCTTTCACCCTCTCCTTTCTTCCATCCCTAAATTAACCGGATTTCTCAGCGCAGCTATCAGTGAAGAAAGGATTTGTGTCTGGGTTGAGGGTGGGTTGAGGGTTGAGGGGCGTGGAGCTGTCGGCCCAGTCCTCTGGCTTGCCGCCTTTGTGTCATTATTAAAGATTAATGTTATTAGGAGCACCAACGGAATTAGCATTAGTGACGGTTTTAGTGACTGAAGCTTGTTTTAGCTCTGTCACTCCCACCATTCATTTAGAACAGAGAGAGAGAGAGCTTTGATATCACAGCTGTAATAACACCTTATTCCCCAAATAAATTTGGTTTGGTAAGGAGGTGACTGAGGGAGCCATTTCCATACTTAAATCATACCAGACGTATTGGTTCTACATTTTTTTTGCGCGCAGGATAAAGGGACAGCTTGAGGCTGAGAGAAAATCTGCTAAACCATTTACCAATAGGTGCCCTTCTTTGCCAGGCTTTGGGAAACCTTGTTGGTCTTTGTGGTTGAATCTGGGTTTGAAATTCAGTGCCCGACTGACGTACCTTACAGATAATTGTATGTGTGGGGTACAGAGATGAGGTAGTCATTCAAAAATCATGTTAAATAATAATTTTGCACAAAGAGTGATTCCAATGGTGAAATGGCAAATGTAATTCCATGGTAGAAAGACACAGGTCTTCCTTGAGACAACCTGTATATTCTCCCCGTTAAGTGAGCACCATATTGTTCTAACATTTCTCTCCACCTCTACCATGGAATTACATGTGCCAGTCTTCTGTGAAAAGATATGCTTGTGTATGCAGATACAGTAATGGGCGTGAATAACTCTGAATGAGCACCATGCAACGCTCTTTTCATCGTCTCTATTTAGACCCACATTGTGTCCAAATGGCACCCTATTCCCTATRAAGTGCATTCATTTTGACCGGAGTTATATGGACCCTGGTCAAAAGTAGTGCACTGCATAGTTAAAAGAGTGCGGTTTGGGACTTGAGGCCTACAGCATCCATCATATAGCCTGCAATAGTACCTCTTTAGGACCAATGAATAGAGACCTTCACATGATCTTGTCCAAATAATTGTCTTTACGCCAAGCGTACTAAATGTTAGCCATTTCCACTGTAATTCACATGTGCACTTAGCCCTGCGAAACACATGCCACACATCTCTACCACTCCCTCTCTCTAATGTACTGTGTCCAATATGAGTGTATAATTGCCATGGCCATCTAGCTGGAGCTATCTGCAGGATATATGGTCCATTTAGGATCCCATTACACATGGCCAGGTTCAATGGCCAGCAAGGCCATTATGACAGTGCCATTCTCGTCCAATGATGCTGACCACGTTGGAGGACTCCATCAATGAAGCTTTTGATCAACAATGTGTGGAAGGTTGGCTTTGGTGTTAAAGGCTTATGAGACAATCTCAAATCAATCTCTAGGCCCTCAAGCGCTTGTGTAGATCCGAGAGGAATGCTTACACCGTTCCAGTATGATCTGCACAAGTGATGAGGGGGTAGAAGCTAGGTGGGTTGACTTGGAATGGAAGTAGCCTGGGTTTTTGACTGACTGTTTAAGCTGATACAGTTTGATAAAAAAGTGGCTCAACTGACATCCATTATCCATCAGTGTTTTCTGTTAAACCTTTTGCCTTATATCCTTGGGACTATTGTTGGTAGAACTAGATATTTTAGAAACAGGCTAAGCCACCAGCTAACAGCTAGCACCCAATTTAATTTACATTGAAAAGTGCAATCTTCAGATGCTCTGTGTCAATGTCAGCTACTTTCTGTCCTGATTGAATAAAAAGAGGTGATGCCGAGATGGAGAGATGGAGAGAAAGAAAGGAGAGATGAGAGGGTACATGTTTGATTAKCCCCTGAAGCGAGGGATCTGCCTCTAATCTCCTCCAACTAATCCCCCTCTTCCAGGAGGGTTGTTCTGCCTCAGGCCAAGAGTATGCTAAACCAACAGTCACATTACCCTGGCTGAGGTTTTAGAATAGATCCCAAATGGCACCCTATTCCCTATACAGTGCACTACTTTTGACCAGGGCCCATCGGGAAAAATAGGTTCCCATTTGGGACGTGCCCTTATATTGTCTGTAGCAACAATTCATGAAGATGACTGGCCATCTCCTTATTAGYGTACATTGACTTGCTGGAGATTAGCATTAGAGCTTAGAGTTTTTGTATGTAAAATACTTGATGTCAACATATGACATTATTTTATTTATTATATCAAATAAAAATGAATAAAAAGCTTTCCACAATAAATATTTAATTCATCCACTTTTCATAGCTCGGTATTATTAAATATTTTACACTTTGCTGTCGGCGGCCACCTGAGTTGTCTCAATATAGATGAATCTACACACAGCTACAGCACAAAACCATCAGCGCTAGTCTAATTGTCATTCCTCAACGGTC
>NW_019944189.1:50348-57654 GCF_002910315.2 Salvelinus sp. IW2-2015 | reverse complement strand
ATCAGCGCTAGTCTAATTGTCATTCCTCAACGGTCTTGCCAATTTAAACTGCGGTACGTAGCCTTAGCTCCGATAGTAGCATCTCAGCTGCCGTTATCCATTATAGGTTAACATGCCTGAACACATCCCAAGGCCCGCACATCAATTTAGATGGGTAGATATCCGAGGGCTAGGCTAACTCGCTTAGACACAGGCAAACAGAACATTAAGACAGCTCCTGTCACAAAGGACTTGTGGTGGATGAGGATGTCATAAAATACCTTAGTAATATGAATAATGCATGCAAGACCTCTACCCATTGGTATCAATTTGCAATCAATATGCAATAAAACTCATTAAAACATGTATATATTCCTTTATGGAAATTAATTCTGGAAGACAAATTTGTGATCTGTCACGAAGGGATATCATCCCGGCTCAGCCGTGCGGAATAAAGTTATTTGACGCCAGAAATTGGATACACATTGGAGAGAGGGAGAAGGAGAAGTAGAACGCGAGAGCGGGAGACAGAGGCAGATGTAGAGAGGTGTAGAGCGGGAGAAAGAAAGCAGGGTCGAGAGAGAGGGAGACAAAACGAGACGGAACGAGAGAGAGTGAATACATATGACAGCACAACATAATAATGGAATACATGGAAGATTCACTAAGTTTCCATGACGTTGCCTATTCACCTAAAGACGGGGACTCATTTAGAGCGTTGACTCGTGCGTTCGGTTTACGTCTTTCCTTGAGCTGTCTCAACATCTGGATATTGAATTATGGGCCTTATAAATGTACTATTTCACCTGGTTTAGGGGCCAGTAAAACACTGTGTGAATAAGACGTCACTGCTATCGCAGCCATATGCTATGGCTGAAGGGTATTGATATACCAGCTGACATAAGGTGTGTGTGTGTGTGTGTGTATTTGTGTGTGTATATTTGTGTGTGTGTTTGTGTGTGTGTTTGTGTCTGTATGTGTTTATGATTGTGTGCATTTTTCACAATAATGATTTTACTGTCATATTGTAGCTGAATGTTATTGATACTGATGTCATTTCGTCAATCCCTTAGCTTTACTGTCAGGTCACACCGCTCCAATCTACAAAGGGAATTAAAGCTGTGTTTTAGACTCGATCATTCATGTTCCTATCCCCCTGCTATTTTACAGAAACAGATAGCCAGACCCAGAGTAGCAGATCAATCTATATGATAAAATAGACTTGCAGCAGGCGCTTCAACAATTTGGGTAACCCCAGGTGTTGATTCTTTAATGGCTCACTGTATTCACTTTTTAGATGATATTGGAAGGCTTTTAAATCAGACACACACACACCACAATGTTCACACACACGTGCGCATGCACGCACGCACGCACGCTCGCCGCCACGCACGACACACACACACACACACACACACACACACACACACACACACACACACACACACACACACACACACTCTTTCTCTATTTGCTAATCTAATCTTCTCATTTGCATGGTTTGCCCCTGGTGGCCGACTAAGAGCTATTGGAAAAATTGGGCGTGTGCCATTTTCAAAGAATATAGGTATTGATGTGTTCTAGTATCTGAAAGTAGCTTCATTCCTCTACAGGAGAAATAGACTTTGAAGATGAGAGGGAGACTAGGGGGCAACTATTACAAATAGCTTTTTGTATAGCGTGTCAGATTGATTAATTTGTGTGTGTGTGCGTGCATACGTGAGCCTGCGCGAGTGATGGATGTCCCGTTTCCCCTTCAATGACTATGTGACAACAGACATTGTGGTTTAATAGCTGTGTTGTGTAGAAGATTCATAATGCAGCTGTCAGGTTTTTGATGTTTCAAAGTTACTTTGCTGATGTTCTATCATGACTCACTTCTGTGGTAATTGGAAGAGTGACATGCAGCCTATCGTCTAACTCTGTCAGAGCAGACTCAGTCAGTCAATGGTCTTCTCTGGTCTCAATCAATGATCTTCTCTGGTCTCAATCAATGTTCTTCTCTGGTCTCAATAAATGGATCAGAGTCTATGGGGGTGGTTAGATGATCCAGAGTTTTGTTAATAGTACAGATTCATTTTGGACTTGTGTCTCTAGTGGGTTGTGCGTGTCTTCGTGTCTCAGAGTGTGTATGCAGTTTTCAGATGACATGTAATGCAAGGCTCTGTTTATCCCTCAAATTTCTTACAGAATCCATACCTGTCACATTCTATTCATTACACAAAGCTTTTTATCTCTCTAACATCCCTCATTTTAACCATCATTAATCCAGTTTTGTATCCATCTTTAATCATCTTTTTATCCTTTAGGCAGCCCTGTTTTTAATCAATTTTACATCCATCTTTTTTATAAATTTAACATCCCTCATTTGATACATTTTTTCATCCCTCTTTGTATACATCTTTAACCCCTCTTTTTATCCATGTTGCACCCCGATTTTTTATCCATCTTTAATCCCTCTTTTTAATCCGTCTTTAATTGTTATTTTGTCCATATTTAATCCATCTATTTGTACATTTTACACCCCTCATTTGATCAATTWTACATCCCTCATTTGATAAATTTTACATCCCCCTTTTAATAAATTTTACAACTCTCTTTTATCAATCTTTATCCATCTTTAATATAGTTTTTAATCCATTTTACATACCTACAGTTGAAGTTGCAAGTTTACATACACCTGAGCCAAATACATTTAAACTCAGTTTTTCACAATTCCTGACATTTAATCTGAGTAAAAAATCCCTGTTTTAGGTCAGTTGGGATCACCACTTTATTTTAAGAATGTGAAATGTCAGAATAATAGTAGAGAGAATGATTTATTTCAGCTTTTATTTCTTTCATCACATTCCCAGTGGGTCAGATTTTTACATACATTTGGTAGCATTGCTTTAAATTGTTTAACTTGGGCCAAATGTTTCGGGTAGCCTTCCACAAGCTTCCCACAATAAATTGGGTGAATTCTGGCCCATTCCTCCGGACAGAGCTGGTGTAACTGAGTCAGGCTTGTAGGCCTGCTTGCTCACACACACTTTTTCAGTTCTGCCCACAAATTGTCAATGGGATTGAGGTGAGGGCTTTGTGATGGCCACTCCAATACCTTAACTTTGTTGTCCTTAAACCATTTTGCCATGACTCTCGAAGTATGCTTGGGGTCATTGTCCATTCGGAAGACCCATTTGCAACCAAGCTTTAACTTCCTGACTGATGTCTTGAGATGTTGCTTCAATATATCCACATAATTCTTCTGCCTCATGATGCCATCTATTTTCTGAAGTGCACCAGTCCCTCCTGTAGCAAAGCACCCTAACAACGCAGCGGTATGATGGCTGCGTGGTCCCATGGTGTTTATAATTGCATACTATTGTTTGTACAGATGAGCGTGGTACCTTCAGGCGTTTGGAAGTTGCTCCCAAGGATGAACCAGACTTGTGGAGGTCTACATATTTTTTCTGAGGTCTTGGCTGATTTCTTTTGATTTTCCCATGATGTCAAGCAAAGAGACACTGAGTTTGAAGGTAGGCCTTGAAATACACCTCCAAATGACTCAAATTATGTAAATTAGCCTATCAGAAGCTTCTAAAGCCATTACCTAATTTTCTGGAATTTCCCAATCTGTTTAAAGGCACAGTCAACTTTGTGTATGTAAACTTCTGACCCACTGGAATTGTGATACAGTGYATTTTAAGTGAATTTATGTCTGTAAACAATTTTGGGAAAAATGACTTGTGTCACGCACAAAGTAGATGTCCTTAACCGACTTGCCAAAACGATAGTTTGTTAACAAGACATTTGTGGAGTGGTTGAAAAATGTGTTTCAATGACTCCAACCTAAGTGTATGTAAACTTCTGACTTCAACTGTAGGTGGATGCATCTTTAATCTGTATTTTTATCCATTTTACATCACGCTTTTGACCCATTTTACTTTCATATTTATATCCATTTTACATCCCTCTATTTATCCATCTTTAATCCCTATTTTTATYTGTCGTTATTCCATCTTTTATCCACATGACATTCTTCTTTTTATCAATCTTTAATCCACCTTTTTGAMAATTTTCATATCTTGTTTTATCTATCGTTAATCCAGATTTGTATGGATTTAATGTCTGTCTATTTCTCCATATTTAATCCATCTTTTTATTCATTTTACATCCGTCTTTTTATCAATTTCACATCCCCTTTGCGTCCATCTTTAATCCCTCTTTTTATCCATCTTTAATCAATATTTGTATCAAACTTGAATCCCTCTTTTTATCCATGTTGCACCCCCATTTTATCCATCTGTAATCCCTCTTTTTAATACATCTTTAATTGTTATTTTACATCCCTCATTTTATACATTTTACAGACCTTTTTTATCAGTCTTACATCCCTCTTCCATATTACATACCTAGTTGAATGAATCTTTAATCAATTTTTTTTATCCATTTTACATCACGCTTTTGACCTATTTTACATTCATATTTATATCCAATTTACATCCCTCTATTCATCCATCTTGCATCCCTATTTTTATCCATCGTTAATCCATTTTTTTTTATCCATATTTAATCCACCTTCTTCTATTCATCTTTAATCCCCCTTTTCATCCATCTTAAATCCATATTTTATCCATGTTACATTCTTCTTTTAATCAATATTTAATCTTCCTTTTTATACACTTTACATATCTTGTTTCTTGTTTAATCCAGATTTTTATATATTTTATGTCCTTCTTTTAACCTATATTACATCCCTCTTTTTATCCATTTTACATGCCACTTTTTTTAAATCAATTTTACATTTCACTTTTAATCCATCTTTAATCCCTCTTTGTATCTATCTTTAATCCACATTTGTTTCCATATTACATTCTTATTTTCATCAATCTTTAATCCACCTATTTATCCTTTTTACATATCTCGTTTTATCTATATTTCATCCCTCTTTTTATCCAATTTACATCCACATTTTTATCCATTGTTAATCCATATTTTTATTAATTTTACATTCCTCTTTTCATCCATGTTTAATCCMTTTTTTAATCMATTTTACATCCCTCATTTGATCCATTTTACATGCCATGCAGGCTCATGATTTGGTCTGAGAAGATGTAGCCTAGATCCTCCTCATCAAAAAAACACATMTTTTTCTCTCTTTTCTAGTTCTCCGTCCATCCATCCTCCTTCTCTCCCTCCCCTCCCCTCCTCTGTGTCTGTGTTGAGGAGTGTGATAGGCAGATTGTTGAATGGTGGAGAGGAAGTGTTTGGCAGTATGTTACCCTCTCTACTCCCCTCAGCTATGGCTGCCATTGCCCTTACAAGCTGCCAGTCAACTGACACCACACTGTGGTTTAAGCAATAACAGGGTGGTTTGTGGTGTGTGTCTGTCTGTGCTGGGTGTGTCTGTGTGTGTGTGTCGTGTGTGTGGTGTGTGTGTGTGTGTGTGTGTGTTGTGTGTGTGTGTGTGTGGTGTGTGTGTAGTGTGAATGACAAAGACCGCACACATTTCATACACACACAAACACACACACACACACAAATACTGATATCTGTATGTGAGTGTGTTTGGTGAGAATGACGTGTGTAGACGAAGATCAGAACAGAAACAAAGGAATAATTCAGAGTGTCTGTTGTGAGGTGGGGTCTGAGTGGGCATGGTGTCCTTGGTGGGTGACAGCTGGAAGGAACATGTTGACTTGTGTTACAATTGAGTATTTGAATTTTGTGTGTGAGTGTGTTATTTTGTTTGTCTCAAGCTGGCAGATGGGCAGGCTGGAGTGTGCAGGGCTGGCTGTGTGCAGGGCTGTTGTGCAGGGTGGTTTTGCACGGTGTGTGCTAGGCGGCTGTGTGTGCAGGCTGGGGTTGTGCAGGCAGGGTGTGTGGCAGGGCAGGTGGGCAGGGACTGGGTGTCAGCTGGTTGGCAGGCTGGGTGTGTGCAGGGCAGGTATTGCAGGCTGGTGTTTGCAGGGCTGGTGTGTTCAGGCTGGGTGCCTGTGGCAAGCTGGTGGTTGCAGGGCTGGTTGTGCAGGCGGTGGTTGCAGGGCTGGTGTGTTGCAGGGCGGGTGTGTGCAGGGCTGGTGGTGGCAAGCTGGGTTGTCAGGCTGGTGTGTGGCTGGCAGGCTGGGTGTGTGCAGCGGGTGCTTGGCAGTTGGTGGTGCAAGCGTGGTGGAGGCTGGGTGTGTTGCAGGGCTGGGTGTGTGCTGGCGGGTGTGTTGCATGGGCGGGGTGTTGCAGGGCTTGGTGCAGGGCCTGGGGTGTGTGGCTAGGCTGGTGTTGTGGCAGGGCTGGGTGTGTGGCAGGCTGGTGTATGCAGGCTGGGTGTGTGGCAGGGCTTGGTGTATGTCAGGGCTGGGTATGTGGCAGGGCTGCATTTGTGCCAGGCTTTAGCATTTTGTGCGATGCCACATCTGCCGTGCATCAAAGTTGCCCTGAGGGGGCAAGAGAGGGATCTGATGTGGTTCTGTCACAGTGCCCGGTCCAGCGTGGCAGCAGGATCAGAGGACTGATCTACGATTGGTGGGCACAGTGGGCACCGGACACAGACACACAGACACACAKGCCACTGGACAGACCTCCAGACACAGAGTCTCTGTCTGCCCAAAGATCCAAAGACCGAACCCAAAGCCTAAAATATCTGTCTGAAGAACTAGGAGACATTCTTTCTTTCGGCTGTCCCCTATTCTCAAACTTCATGTGTCTCTAGAGCCCCAGTCTGTCTGCCCAAATATAAAAAAACTAGACCCAAAGCTAAATTAATGTAATTCCAAAGAACCATTGTCCCCTAGTCCCACAGCCTCATCTATCAGTCCAAAGACCCAAAGTACCTCTAAATGTCTGAAGACCAACAGGACCACCAAACACAACCCCACTAACGGCCCCCTAAAGCTCCAGGCCAGGGCCATGGGGCCTGGACCCACAGCCCACTGGACTGGCACCAAGACCAAAGAGCCATTCAGGACCTGAGGCCAGTTTCAAAGTGGCTTACAGTGCCCCAGGACCAGCCAGGACAGGGCACACAGCCAAGACACAGATACCACAGTGCCCCTTAGGCCCAAACACCCAGAGGGTCCTTTAGCTACTACCAAACCCCACAACCACAGGACCACCTGGGACTTGGCACACAGTGCCCCAGGACCAGCCAGGACAGGGCTCACAGTGCCCCAGCACCAGCCAGGACAGGGCTCACAGTGCCCCAGGACCAGCCAGGACAGGGCACACAGTGCCCCAGGACCAGCCAGGACAGGGCTCACAGTGCCCCAGCACTAGCCAGGACAGGGCTCACAGTGCCCCAGGACCAGCCAGGACAGGGCTCACAGTGCCCCAGGACCAGCCAGGACAGGGC
>NW_019944189.1:43028-49907 GCF_002910315.2 Salvelinus sp. IW2-2015 | reverse complement strand
TCAGGGCTTTCACAGTGCACAGGACCACCAGAACGGACACGTGCGCCAGGACCAGCGCGCACAGGGTCACAGTGGCACAAGGACCAGCCAGCTGAACAGCCCCAGGACCAGCCAGGACAGGGCTCACAGTGCACCAGGACCAGCCAGGAAAGGGCACACGGTGCTCCAGGACCAGCCAGGACAGGGCACACAGCCAAGACACAGATCCCTTACCCAGAGCCTCCTCCAACTGCGACCAGTAGCCAAAGCTCCCCTGTCAACCCAGAAATAGAGACCTCCATAGACCTATGCCTTTGTGTCAGCTTTAATAACTGCAGCTCAAATACCATTTGCCTGACCTGAAGACCCAGAACAGATAGTTATGATAGCAAATGGGTTATAAAATGCAAATAACAAAAGATAACAGGTCAACCCACAAAGGGTTTTGTCAGTGTTTTCGTAAAGTAATACAGTAAAAACTAGATGAGCAAAAGTATGTGGGCACCTGCACAACGAACATGTCATTTTTAAATCATGGGCATTAATATGAAGTTGGTCCCCCCTTTGCTGCAAGAACAGCCTCCACTCTTCTGGAAAGGCTTTCCACTAGATGTTGGAACATTGCTGTGGGGACTTGCTTCCACTCAGCCACATGACCATYAGTGAGGTCGGCCACTGATGTTGGACGATTCGTCCTGGCTCGCAGTCGGCGTTCATCCCAAAGGTGTTCGATGGAGATGAGGTCAAGCTCTTGCCCATCGATCTCGACATACAATTGGAACTCRCTTTGTGCACTGGGGCATTGTCATGCTGAAACAGGAAATTGTTGCCACAAAGTTGGAAGCACAGAATCGTCTAGAATGAAATTGTATGCTGTAGCGTTTCCCTTCACTGGAACTAAGGGGCCTAGCCCGAAACATGAAAAACAGCCCCAGACCATTATTGCTCCTCCACCAAACTTTACAGTTGGCACTATAAATTGGGGTAGGTAGCGTTCTCCTGGCATCCGCCAAACCCATATTCCTCCGTCGAACTACCAGATGGTGAAGCGTGATTCATCACTCTGGAGAACACGTTTTCACTACTCCAGAGTTGAATGGCGTCGAACTTTACACCACTCCAGCTGATGGTTGCAATTCCATCTTAGGCTTGTGTTCGGCTGCTCGGCCATGGCAAACCATTTCCTGAAGCTCCCGACAAACAGTTATTGTGCTGACTTTGCTTCCAGAGGCAGTTTGGAACTCGGTAGTGAGCGTTGCAGCTGAGGACAGAGGTGCTTCAGCACTCGGAGGCCTGTTCTGTGAGAATGTGAGGTCAACACCTGTTAGTCCTATATAGTATCTACAGAGAGAGAGGTCAACACGTGTTAGTCCTATATAGTATCTACAGAGAGAGAGAGTTTGTTGTGTACGTTAGGATTAGATTACTGCTGTTTCTTAGTTTAGGTTACGTAATAGGTGTTGTGACAGTGTTAGAAGGTCGTAGTTTGCGATTTATAGTCACTTGTTCCAGGTATGGGCTTATGGAATATCATTGTCAGTCCAGGTATTTTCACTGGCCAGTACTATATCACCTGGTGCGCAGTCAGAGTAGGCTATATCACTGGTAGACAGTCACTATATCAGTGGCGGGTTTCAGGTACTTAGGTACCTCCTCGGTCCAGTACAGTACTTATAGTAACTGGTAAACGCGTAGCCTATATTCACTGGCGTGCTGGGTCAGGTACGGTATTAACTCGATTGTGGTGCACAGTCACGTATATACTCACTGTTGTACAGGGTACCTATATGCACCTGGGCTCAGGATAGTCTCCGATGTGATCATTCTCACCTGTACACGCCAGTGTATTGTTGGCACGACAGCCCAATTCTTCCCTCTCTAGATTTTAGGAAGACATATTTCATTGGTCCTGGTTCATTCTATTCACTAGGTCCAGGTACTTTATTAATCTTTTGGTTGGAGTCCAGCGTAATATTTTTTCATCTGGTCTAGTGGGTAGACTTATAGTCTAATCTAGGTCAAGATCTACTTGATATATCTCGGTCATGGTCATCCATAAGTCATTTCTGTCGCAGTTGGTATCTATTAATCCCGTTCTTCAGGATCAGGTATATTATTTCTGACTCGGGTGTCTCGGTTACTCATTGATATCATCTTTATTTTCTTGTTTGGTCCAGTTCTAGTCAGTCAGGAATTATTTACTGGTATCCAGTAGCCATTATTATCTACTGGGTTCCAGGTCTCGCTAGTTGTTAGTATTAGTTGTATCTAACGTGGTTCCTAGTGTATAGAGTACTGGTATCGTTCCAGGTCACTATATCAATAGTTGTCCATGTTGTATAGGTATATGGTCCAGGAACAAGATATCTTACCGTTGGTCCAGGTACTATGGTTTTCATGGTCTACAGATTTCTGTGTTACTTATTATTTTTGTTGTTCATGTCCATGTTAGTTAATATCTTTGCTGTCCAGTTCATGGATATAAATTACTGGATAGCTCCATGGTTATTATATTATTCACGTGCAGTCAGTAAGTCGTCTATATTATGGTAAAGTCAGTATTCATACTGTTCAGTCGCAGTAGCTATAATTACTGTCACGTCCGTACTGAATATGGTTCAGTCCAGTCTGTTCCGTCTACTATCACTGGTTTCAGTCCAGGTACTATCATCACTGGTCCAGGTCAGTATTATATCACTGGTTCAGTCGCAAGGTCAATAGTCACTGGTCCAGTCCAGGTCTAACTTCAGTGGTCAAGGTTACTATAAGTCACTTGGTCTCACAGTTCTACGGCTGTAGGTTTCTTGCTGTTCAGTTCAGGGTATCATCTTGCGATCTACTGTGTCCCACTGGCAGAGGACAACATACGAGTTCCCTGTGTGTCGTAGTTCAAGTTTACTTGATAGTGGGCAATTCTCGCCGGGTCCTAAGTGTACTAATCTATGTTAGCTGCTCGTCAGTCCAGGATTATACCATTGTTCTCGTCAGTAGCTCTAGCTCCATCACTGGATAGTGGCCACAGTTAGGCTTATATAGATTCATTGGTACAGTCAGTACATCACTATTAAATGAGGTCTGGATGTAGTGCAAGTGAACTATGTCGAAACATCGGCCTCCAGAGAGGTTACGATGACTCCTGCTTATAGTCTATAGTCACTTTAGTTTCACTAAGTAACTGTTGGTATTTAGTCAACAGTACTTCTATATAATCACTGTGGACATCAGCTTTACCTATATTAGATTGGCATATTATAAGATTCGATAAGAACTATATATATCTAAACCAGTGGTTATTACAGTTAATCCAGTAATAGTTTATTTATACGTAGACCACTAGGTACAGTCTACTAATCATCTTATGCTCTTAGGGAGTTTATTTCAGGAATCTAATTCACCTGGCTGTGTCATGGGTCTGATCAATAATAAACTGTTCTTCCAGATACCAGTAAGGATACTCACTGTGGAGCGTCCAGTATTCAAGTTGCATTGGTGTGTCAGTAATCCCCTTCGGTACTATTTATCGACTGTTATTCTAGTGTATCAGTAACTGATACTTCATTGAGGTAAAACTGCGGATATTTCCAGTACCATCGAGGAGAGAGTGTTATAAATGTTGCCAGTAATTTATAATATATTTTAAGGTACTTGACGTTGTCATGCAAATTATGGTCGATAACGGTTTCCACAGGAGTATAATTAGTTCTGGATTGGTAAGATGTTAGTATCAACTTAAATTCAATTATGTTCCAGTGTACCTATAATATGGCTGAGAGAATTAGTCCTAGATATATGTTACACATCTTATATGATTCCAGGTTCAATGTTACTCATACACTCTTATCGGTATTATATGTTGCGTCGTGTTGTTAGAGCAGTGCACATGGTTCCGGTGCTAGTATCTTCGACTATACGTGAGTCAGATCCAGACATTGATCCTATTGTATGCTACGAGGCCTATAAATGGTCAATGTTGACCTCCATGCTTTCTTTAACAGGTATCGATGACTTATATCTATATAGACTCAAAACCAATGTTATCGACCTCAATCTACAATAATGATTGTACTCCTGACTATAGGTGAGTACTATCGTGTTGTACTCTCTACATACTAAGAATAACTTATTTATTAGACTATTCTAATGTCTGACTGTGTTTTCTTCATTCTATCTTCTACTTATTATACGTGTGAGATCCATAAGCTTTATATTGGACTTTACTTGAGTTATCATAATAATAGGAGTACCATACGTCTCTTATAGGTAAGATATTTCTACTATCAGTGAGGTGAACACGGTACGGGATTAGTGTCTGACTCTCAATCTTTTTCTTTTAATAGATAATAATATATTGTCTCAAGTACTACTACAATATAGGGTGTTCGAGTGATGATTCTCTTGTGATCCTATGATCGTATGTACATGTCGAGGTTCTACTACTAACAGTTTTACAAGACATTCCGGAGAGAGACCAAGGGACTTGTTGATTTCAAGGGGGTTCTTCTCTCGGTATTGTTAGTAATTACTGGGATGGAATTTAATATGAATACTACAGGCTTATTGGGATTTCCTTGGAAAGTTCTCATACTTCTTTGTAGATATATATAGGTTGTAATGATATCATAGTTCGAAACCTCGGTTCGTCATTGCTATTAGATACTATAATAATAATATTTGAATTACTTTTTAGAATAGGTTACAATATTTACATTTAGTATTTAAAGCTAGACGCCTTTCTCTTCTTGGTTTGTCACGTGCAGGTGGCCGTACTCGGGTATCAATTTAGGTGGTGGATCTCACCATTTAATGGATAAGTCCAGTCGAAATGTAATCTTGATAATAGGGTGGCATGGGTTTTAAGGTTCTCTTTTTTAGGGGGGTGTTACGAAGCACTTTCTTTATCCTATGCTGCTGGAGGGAAATTCTTAAAGAGGGTGGCGCGTTATCTAAGGTGTTCTCCGGAAGGTGGTGATTGACTTCCGCTGACTCTGTGCGGTCGTGTTACGGGTAGTATCTTGGTGCGATTCGGGCGAAGTTGCCAGTAGAGTCGAACGGTTTGGACTGGGCGTTTAGTTCGGTGAATGGTGTGTTATGGTTCTTAGATAGGTTAGCGAGGCGGAGCAGGCCAGAGGTGGGATGTATAACGGTCAGGGTTCTTTCGGTGCGCTATCTTGTGTTGCTAGTTGAAGCTTGATCGTTATGAGCCTCGTGAATGGTCTACCGGCATGAGTTTGCACATTGTTTCCTTATATCTTTAAACTCACAGCGTTGTAGGCGCAGAGCACCATGGTCTGGTAGCGGAGTGCGAGCTTCAACTGGAAGCCAGTGGAGTAAGCGGAGGAGCGGGGTGACGTGGAGACACAATGTTGACCTCTCATCTCTTGTAGATATATATATGCTAACACATTGTTGTACGCTTCTTCCTTCTATAGATATAGTATATGACTAACACATGTTGATCTCTCTCTCTGTAGATAAGTAATATGATAACGAGTGTTGACCTCTCTCTCTGTAGATACTAAGTATAGAGACTAACACTAATGTTGACTCGTTCTCTCTGTAGATACTCATAGTTGTACTAACACACTGATTGTGGACCTTTCTTGTAGCATACTATACTAGGACTAACAGTGTTGACCTCTCTCGTTCTCTCTCTGTAGATATATATAGGACTAAACGTGTTTGACCTCTCTCTGTCTCCTTGTAAGAATCTATATAATGGACAACACTGTGTTGACTCTCTCTTCTCGTAGATACATATATGGATAACACGTGTTACCTCTCGTCTCTCTGTAGATACTTATAGGACTAACATGTTGACCTCCTCTCTTCTCTCTGTAGATACTATATAGGACTAACACGTGTTGAACCGTCTCTCTCTCCTGTAAGTACGAATACGGACTAACACGTTGTTGACCTCTCGTCTGAGATTCTCATATAGGTACTAACACGTACTGTTGACCTCTCTTCATCGTCTGTAGATACTATAAACTAGGACTAACACGTGTGACTCTCCTCTTCTGTTAATACTATATAGGATAAACACGTTGTTGCCTCTCTCGTTCTCTGTAGATTACGATATAGGAACTAAACGTGTTGACCTCATCTCTCCTCTGTAAGAACTATAAAATAGGACTTAACACGATGGTTGGACTCTCTCTCTTTCTTGTAGATACTCACTATAGACTGAAAGTGTTGAGCCTCCTCTCTCTCTTCTGTAGATACTATATAGGAATAAGCAACGTGTTGACCCCGTCCCTCTGTAGATACTATATAATGGACTAACACGTGTTGGACTGCTCTCTCGTTGTAGATACTATACATCCGGACTAACACGTGTGACCTCTCTCCTCTCTCGGTGATACTATAGTTAGGACTGACACGTGTTTTGACCTTCTTCTCTCTCTGTAGATAAATATATTAGGATCTAAACAGTGTTGACTCTCTCTCTCTGTAGTAGCTATATTTAGGAAATAACACGTGTTGACTATTTTCCTGTAGATTACTATATAGGGATAACACGTTGTGACCTCTCTCTCTCCTGTAGATACTATATAGGAATAGACACGTGGGTGACTCAATGCTCTCTGTAGATACTATACAGGATAACACGTGTTGACTCTCTCTGCTGTAGATACTAATATAGGACTAACACGTGTTGACTTCTCATCTGCTGTAGAATACTATACTTTGGACTAAGACGTGTTGACCTATCTCTCTTCTTGTAAGATACTATATAAGGACTAACCGTGTTGACTCGTCTCTCTGTAGATTACTATATAGGACTAACACGTGTTGACTTCTCTCGCTTCTTCTGTAGATACTATATAGGACTACGACGTGTTGACTCTCTCTCTCTCGTCTCTGTGATACTATGGACTAGGACTAACACGTGTTGACTCT
>NW_019944189.1:27607-43003 GCF_002910315.2 Salvelinus sp. IW2-2015 | reverse complement strand
CGAAATGAGAAGATGGGGAGGAGGAGAGAGAAAAAGAAGAGGGGAGAGAGAGAGAAGAAAGAAGAGAGATGGGGAGAAGATAGAGCAAAAGATAGTAGGGGAGGAGAGAGAGAGAGAAGAGATAGGGTGGGAGGAGAGAGAGAGGGGGGAGGAGAGAGAGAAGGGGGGAAAGAGAGAGCGAGACAGAGAAGGGGAGGAGAGAGAGGGGTGGAGGGGAGAGAGAGAAAGAAGAAAGAGGTGGGGAGGAGAGAGAGGGGGGGAGAGAGAGAGGGGAGGGAGAGAATGGGGTGGAGGAAAAAGAGAGATAGAGGAGGAGAGAGAGGAGGGGAAGAGGGGGAAGAGAGAGAGAAAGGAGGGGAGGAGAGGGGGTGGAGGAAGAGACGAGCAGGCGGGGGAGGAGAGGAGAGAGCGAAAGGGGGGAGGAGAGAGTGGGTGGGAGGGGAGAGAGAGTGAGCGGAGGGGAGAGAGAGGGGGAGGAGAGAGAGAGAGAGGCGGGAGAGAGAAAGGGGAGGAGAGAGAGAGGGGGGAGAGAGAAAGGTGAGAGGGGGAGGAGAGGGGGAGGAGGAGAGAGGCGAGAGAGAGAGAGAGAGAGGGGAGGAGAGAGAGAGAGGAGGGGGATGAGAGAGAGAGAGAGAGAGAGAGGAGAAGAGTGGGGTGGGAGGAGAGAGATAGAGAGAGAGAAGAGAGAGCAGGATAGAGAGGGGGAAGAGGAGAAGGGGGAGGAGAGAGAAAGGATGGGGAGAGGGCGCGGTGGGAGGAGAGAGAGTGGAGGAGGAGAGGAGAGAGCGAGGGAGGAGAGAGTGGGTGGAGGGAGAGAGAGAGAGAAAGAGGGTAGGGGGAGGAGAAAGAGAGAGGATGGGAAGAGAGAGAGAGGGGGGAGAGAGAGAGAGAAATGAGGGGAGGAAAGAGAGGAGGAGTGGGAGAGAGAGAGAGGGGGGGTGAGAGCAAGAGGGAGGAGGGGGAGAAGGGAGGAGGAGAGAGGAGAGAGACATAGACAAGAGAGAGAGAAAGAGAGAGTAAAGCAACCAGTGAAGAAAAAACACCACTGTAATACAACCCATATTTATGTTATTTATTTTAACTTGTGTGCTTTAAACATTTGTACGATTGTTACAACACTGCATATATATAATATGACATTTGTAATGTCTTTATTGTTTTGAAACTTCTGTATGTGTAATGTTACTGTCATTTTTATTGGTTATTTACTTTGTATATTACTACCTCACTTTGCTTTGGCAATGTTAACACATGTTCCATGCCAATAAAAGCCCTTATTGAATTGAATTGAATTGAAAGAGAGAGACAGGGACGAGGAGAGAGAGAGATAGAGAAAGAAAGAGAGAGAGAGGGGAGAGATAGAAATATATATATATAGAGAGAGAGAAAATAGAGAGAGAAAAAAGAGAAAGACATAAGAAGAGGAGGTGAGAGAGCGAAAGAAGAGAGATAATATAAAGCCTCTAAAAGACTAATGACCCACCGCTGATCATCCATCTGTTGCCTTGAGAGCAGTATGAGGAACATTAACTCATGACATAGAAAACCACCAATAAAAACACAAGCACTGTCAAAACTGTAATTGAAGGCCTAGAAACCTTGACTGATATTCATGTACTGGATGTGAACAAAGCATCTAAAACTATATCCCTGTTTCAGTCCAGGTACTATATCACTGGTCCAGTCCAGCACTATATCACTGGTTCAGTCCAGGTACTATATAACTGGTACAGTCCCTACATCACTGGTCTAGGTACTAATATACCTGGTCCAGTCCAGCACTTAATACTCACTGGTCAGTTCCAGGTATATATCATGGTACAGTCCTAACTATGGTCTAGGTATATATAACCTGTCCAGCACAACTATCTCAAGCAGTCCAGTCTAGGTACTATATCACTGGTCCAGTCCAGCACTATATCACTGGTCCAGCTCAGGCACATATTCACTGGTTCAGTCCAGGACATATCACTGTAACAGTCCCTACACACTGGTCTAGGTAACTATATACCTGGTCCAGTCATTACTATACTCAACAGGTCCAGTCCAGCACTCATATCACTGTCCAGTCCAGTACTATATAAAAGGTAAGTCACAACATGATTTTCCAGGTACTATATCACAGGTACAGTCCAGTACTTATCACTGTGTCCAGTCCAGTAGCTACATCACTGGTCCAGTCAGTTACTATATCACAGGCCAGTCCAGTACTATATCACTGGTTCAGTCCAGTCTTACATCACTGTTCCAGTCAGTATTATATTCACTGTCCAGTCCAGTAACTATATCACAGTCCAGTCCAGTATTTATATCACTGGTTCAGTCCATGTACTATATCGACTGTTCCAGTCCAGTACTATATCATGTCTCAGTCCAGGTACTATATCATCAGTCCAGTCCATGTAATTATATCACTGGTCAGTCCAGGTACATATCACTGGTTCAGTCACAGGTACCATATCACTGGTCCAGTCCAGTACTATATCACTGGTTCAGTCCAGTATTATATTTCTACGTTCCGTGGTACATCACTGGTTCACAGGAAATTATAGCCTCAGTTTTATCAACTGGTTCAGTCCAGTATTATATACCCATCACAGTCATCACTGGTTCCAGTCAGTCTATCATCACTGGGTTCAGGTCCAGATTATATCACTTCCAGTCCAAGTACTATATCACTGTTCAGTCCAGTCCCCCCTCTCTCTCTCTCTCCTCCCCATCTCTCTCTTTCTCTCTCTCTCTTCCCCCATCTCTCTCTTTCTCTTTTTGTTAATACTAGTATATGACAGTATATAATAGTATTTTTTTATACCGTTGTTCAGATATTACTGTTCTTTAATGGACTTGGATATTCCTGCACTTTCTCTTTCTAATCTCACTTTCTTGTCAGAGAGGGATGGAGGGAGGGATGGAGGTAGAGAAGGAGGAAGGGAGGTTAAGAGGTGATGGAGTGAGGGATAGAGGGAGGAAGGGAGATTGAGAGGGAGGGATGGAGGTAGGGCGGGAGGAAGGAAGGAAGGTTGAGAGGGATGGAGGGAGGGAAGGAGGTAGAGAGGGAAGAAGGGAGGTTGAGAAAGATGGAGGGAGGAAGGGAGGTTGAGAAAGGTGGCGGGAGGAAGGGAGGTAATGAGGGAGGAAGGCAGGTTGAGAGGGATGGTGGGGGAAGGGAGGTCGAAAGTGGGGAAAGAGGGATAGAGGGAGATCATAATATGAAACCTTGTGGTTTATGCCTTTCGGGAGAGAGAGAGGGGGGAGAGGGATACGAGAGAGGAGAGTGAGTTTGACAGCTGGTGTGCAGACAGGGCTTCACAGCGACAGCTCTCCCCTAGATGGAGAGATGGAGAGGGGATGAGAAGAGATGGAGAGAGGAGAGAAAAGGAGGGGAAATTTGGATGGAGGAGAGGTGAGGATGATAGGAGAAGGCATCAGGGGATAAGAGGAGGAGGTGAGTAGAGAACAGCAGGAGAAGAAGAGGAGAGTAGAGGACAGCAGGAGAGGAAAAGGTGAGTAGAGGACAGCAGTAGAGGAAAAGGTGAGTAGAGGACAGCAGTAGAGGAAAAGGTGAGTAGAGGACAGCAGTAGAGGAAAAGGTGAGTAGAGGACAGCAGGAGAGGAAAAGGTGAGTACAAGAGGACAGAGGTAGTGAAGCGAAAGAAGGAGAAGTAGAGGACAGCAGGAGAGAAAGAGGTGAGTAGAGGGACAGCAGTAGAGGAAGAGGATAGTAGAGGACAGCAGGAGAGAAAAGGTGAGAGAGGACAGCAGGAGAGGAAGAGGAGAGTAGAGGACAGCAGGAGAGGAAGAGGAGAGTAGAGGACAGCAGGAGAGGAAGAGGTGGGTAGAAGAAAGCAGGAGAGGAAAAGGTGGGTAGAAGAAAGCAGGAGAGGAAAGAGAATAGAGTAAAAGAGAGGAACATGTTCATTCTTTCTTATATTAGAAAATGGACCTTCTTCTGATGGATTCAGATGATTCCAATATTTCCTATTTGTTTGTGATTGGGGCCTGTAGATACAACATGACCAAAAGTATGTGAACACCTTCTTGTCTACCATCTCATTCCAAAATCATGGGCATTAATATGGATTTGGTCCCGCCTTTGCTGCTATCACAGCCTACACTCTTCCGTGAAAGCTTTCCACAAGATATTGGAACATCACTGTAGGGACTTGCTTCCATTCAGCCACAGGAGCATTAGTGAGGTCGGGCACTGATGTTGAGCGATTAGGCCTGGCTCTTGACAAAACATGTACACCACTCCAGCCGACGGTTGGCATTGCACCTGGTGATCTTAGGCTTGGGTGCGGCTGATCGGCCATGGAAACCCATTTCATGAAGCTCCCGACGAACAGTTATTGTGCTGACGTTGCTTCCAGAGGCAGTTTGGAACTCGGTAGTGAGCGTTGCAGCTGAGGACAGAACATTTTTGCACACTATGCACTTCAGCACTCAGCGGTCACATTCTGTGAGCTTGTGTGACCTACCACTTTGCGGCTGAGACGTTATTTCTCCTAGATGTTTCCAATTCACAATAACAGCACTTACAGTTGACCRGGGCAGCTCTAGCAGGGCAGACATTTGACAAACTGACTTGTTGGAAAGGTGGCATCCTATGACGGTGCCACATTGAATGTCACTGAGCTCATCACTAAGGCCATTTTACTGGACAATGTTTGGCTATGGAGATTGCATGGCTGTGTGCTCTGTTGTATACACCTGTCAGCAACGGGTGGGGCTGAAATAGCCAAGTCCACTAATTTGAAGGGGCGTCCACATACTTTTGTATATATAGTGTATCTCCTAATTCACATATTGTGGTCCCTACATAACAAATGGTGTGGAATAAAGACTTTTCAACACAATTGATGTATGATATGAAGATTACTAAGAAAAACCATAATAATTTGTTGATCTATTCATACATAATGAACTATTTCTAAAGTTAGAGTAATACATTTCTAAAATTATAGTAGTATATCTCTAAAGTTAGAGTAGTATATCTCTGAAGTTAGAGTAGTATATCCCAAAGTTAGAGTAGTATACCCCAAAGTTAGACTAGTATATCTCTAAAGTTAGAGTAGTATATCTCACAAGTTAGAGTAGTATATCTCACAAGTTAGAGTAGTATATCTCACAAGTTAGAGTAGTATATCTCACAAGTTAGAGTAGTATATCTCACAAGTTAGAGTAGTATATCTCACAAGTTAGAGTAGTATATCTCACAAGTTAGAGTAGTATATCTCACAAGTTAGAGTAGTATATCTCACAAGTTAGAGTAGTATATCTCACAAGTTAGAGTAGTATATCTCACAAGTTAGAGTAGTATATCTCTAAAGAGAAAGACTGATTGTTCTTAGCACACTCATCTCAATGGATATCTCACCTATGAGCATCCCCACATCAGTAATGGTTTTGCAAATTGGGTTCATTAGCTTTAAGTTGTATTCATAGCGTTCCATTAAAATTACACACCATTCACTAGTCTTACAAAATTAATGTTCTATTCAAATAAATTAACTTCCATGTATTTATTTCCAGTCAGCGAGGTAGCAGCAGTACTCCATTCCCTGTATTTCTCCTCCCTCCATACGTTAGAAAAGGGATGGTTTGAACACATTAGTATAATTATGTATTTAACACATCATGAAAGGATAAATTTAACACATTATAAAATTATGTATTTACCACATTAGAAATTGATGTATTGAACACATTTGAAAGGGATGTATTTAACACATTATAAAATGATTTATTTAACACAGAAAGTACATATTCAAATCAATCTTTTCAGCAAATATTCCATTGTACTGGACAGTACAATAAAATTCCATTCAGTAAGTATTCAAACCCCTTGACTTGTTCTACATTTTGTTGTGTTACCGCCTGAATAAAACATGTTATTAAATTGAGATGTGTTGGTCACTGGGCTACACACAATACCTCATAATGTAGATGTGGAATTGTGATTTTTTTCGACATTTTTACAAATTAATAAAAAATWAAAAGTTTAACTGTTTCGTCATGAAGTATTCAACCTCTTTCTAAAGGCATCCTAAATAAGTTCAGGAGTAAATATTTGCTTAAAGCTGCAATATGTAGCTTTCTGGACGACCCTACCAAATTCACATAGAAATATGTATAGATCTGTCATTCTCATTGAAAGCAAGTCTATGAAGCGATATATATATATGTTCTATGTGCTRTATTTCTATGCTTTTTGTTCTTAAGTTTCATTCTTGCGTCTTTTGCTTATGGTTTATAGAATACAATATACACTATTTTTGATTTTGGAAAATWAATTTTACATTGGTTTCGATTGTACAATGATTCTCTACACTTTACTTGCTTGTTTTGTCACATAAACTGAAATAAAGCAAATTATTTGAATAGTGGAGCGATTTCTTCAAGTAACGTAACAAGTTGCATGGGCTCACATTATTTTTGAATCACTATCTCATCTCTGTACCCCACACATACAATTATCTGTAAGGTCCCTCAGTCGAGCAATGAATTTCAAACACATTGGTAAATGGGTAAAAAGAGACGTGGAATATCCCTTTAACACTTTGGATGGTGTATCAATATACGCAGTCACTACAAAGATACAGGCAAGGCAACTCAGTTGCCGGAAGGGAAACCTCTCAGGGATTTCATCATGAGGCTAATGGTGACTTTACAACAGTTACAGAGTTTAATGGCTGTGATAGGAGAAGACTGAGGATGGATAAACAACATTGTAGTTACTCCACAATACTAACCTAATTGACAGAGTCAAAAGAAGGACGCTTGTACAGAATAACAATATTCCAAAACATGCATCCTGTTTGCAACAAGGCACTGAAGTAATACTGCACTAAATGTGGAAAAGCAATTCACTTTTCGTCCAGAATATAAAATGTTATGTTTGTGGCAAATCATATACAACACATTACTGAGTACCACTCTCCATATTTTCAAGCATAATGGTGGCTGCATCATGTTATGGCTATGCTTGTAAAGGACTGGGGTGTTTTTCAGGATGAAAAATAAAGGAATGGAATTAAGCACTGGCAAAATCCTAGAGGAAAACTCGGTTCAGTCTGCTTTCAACCAGACACTGGGAGATGAATTCACCATTCAGTACGACAATAGCCTAAAATACAAGGCCAAATTTAAACTGGAGTTGCTTACCAAGAATACAGTGAATGTTCCTGTGTTACCGAGATAACGTTTTGACTTGAAAATCAATGTCAAGACCTGAACATGGTTTTCTAGCAATGATCAACAACCAATTTGACAGAGATTGAAGACATTTAGAAAATAATAATGGGCAAATGTTGCACAATCCAGGTGTGGAAATCTCTTAGAGACTTACCTAGAAACACTCACAGCTGTAATCACTGCCAAATGTGCTTCTACAAAGTATTGACTGAGGGTTGTGAATACTTATGTCATGTAATTGAGATGTTTTTGTATTTCATTTTCAAAAAAATTACACTGTCATTATGGGCTATTGTGTGTAGACTGTTACACAACAACATGTGAAATATGTCACTGTAACACAACAAAATGTGGAATTAATCAAGGGGTATGAATACTTTCTGAAGGCACTGTATATAAACAAACATCAATATATAATATACCTTTATTTACACAGGGGCCATGGTTGTTACGAATCCAGCCTTATGCTAGCAGAAATGTTTTATTGAGTAATAAGGAAAATAAATCAAATCAAGCAATGCAGGTGTAGAAGCACGGTGGCTAGGAAAAACTCCCTAGAAAGGCCAAAACCTAGTAAAAACCTAGAGAGGAACCAGACTATGAGGGGTGGCCAGTCCTCTTCTGGCTGTGCGTGGTGGAGATTATAATAGAACATGTCCAAGATGTTCATAAATGACCAGCATAATAATAATCACAGTAGTTGTTGACGGTGCAACAGGTCAGCACCTCAGGAGTAAATGTCAGTTGGCTTTTCATAGCCGATCATTGAGAGTATCTCTACCGCTCCTGCTGTCTCTAGAGAGTTGAAAACAGCAGGTCTGGGACAGGTAGCACGTCTGGTGAACAGGTCAGGGTTCCATAGCAGTAGGCAGAACAGTTGCAACTGGAGCAGCAGCACGGCCAGGTGGACTGGGGACAGCAAGGAGTCATCATGCCAGGTAGTCCTGAGGCATGGTCCTAGGGCTCGGGTCCTCCGAGAGAAAGAAAGAAAGAGAGAAAGAGAGAATTAGAGAGAGCATACTTCAATTCACACAGGCCCCAGGATAAGAGGAGAAGTACTCCAGATATAACAAACTGACCCCAGCCCGCCGACACATAAACTACTGCAGCATAAATACTGGAGGCTGAGACAGGAGGGGTCGGGAGACACTGTGGCCCCATCCGATGATACCCCCGGACAGGGCCAAACAGACAGGATATAACCCCACCCACTTTGCCAAAGCACAGCCCCCACACCACTAGAGGGATATCTTCAACCACCAACTTACCATCCTGAGATAAGGCCGAGTATAGCCCACAAGGATCTCCGCCACGGCAAAACCCAAGGGGGGGGCGCCAACCCAGACAGGAAGACTACGTCAGTGACTCAACCCACTCAAGTGACGCACCCCTCCTAGGGACGGCATGGAAGAGCACCAGTAAGCCAGTGACTCAGCCCCTGTAATAGGGTTAGAGGCAGAGAATCCCAGTGTAGACAGGGGAACCGGCCAGGCAGAGACAGCAAGGGCGGTTCGTTGCTCCAGTGCCTTTCCGTTCACCTTCACACTCCTGGGCCAGACGACACTCAATCATAGAACCTACTGAAGAGATGAGTCTTCAATAATGACTTAAAGGTTGAGACCGAGTCTGCGTCTCTCACATGGGTAGGCAGACCACTCCATAAAAATGGAGCTGTATAGGAGAAAGCCCTGCCTCCAGCTGTTTGCTTAGAAATTCTAGGGACAATTAGGAGGCCTGCGTCTTGTGACCGTAGCGTACGTGTAGGTATGTACGACAGGACCAAATCGGAAAGATAGGTAGGAGCAAGCCCATGTAATGCTTTGTAGGTTAGCAGTAAAATCTTGAAATCAGCCCTTGCCTTAACAGGACGCCAGTGTAGAGAGGCTAGCACTGGAGTAATATGATCACATTTTTTGGTTCTAGTCAAGATTATAGCAGCTGTATTTAGCACTAACTGAAGTTTATTTAGTGCTTTATCTGGGTAGCAGGAAAGTAGAACATTGCAGTAGTCTATCCTAGAAGTGACAAAAGCATGGATACATTTTTCTGCATCATTTTTGGATAGAAAGTTTCTGATTTTTGCAATGTTACGTAGATGGAAAAAAGCTGTCCTTGAAACAGTCTTGATATGTTCGTCAAAAGAGAGATCAGGGTCCAGAGTAACACAGAGGTCTTTCACAGTTTTATTTGAGACGTCTGTACAACCATCAAGATTAATTGTAAGATTCAACAGAAGATCTTTTTGTTTCTTGGGACCTAGAACAATTATCTCTGTTTTGTCCGAGTTTAAAATTAGAAAATGTGCAGCCATCACTTCCTTATGTCTGAAACACAAGCTTCCAGCGAGGGCAATTTTGGGGCTTCACCATGTTTCATTGAAATGTACAGCTGTGTGTCATCCACATAGCAGTGAAAGTTAACATTATGTTTTCGAATGACATCCCCAAGAGGTAAAATATATAGTGATAACAAAAGTGGTCCTAAAACGGAACCTTGAGGAACACCGAAATTTACAGATTTTTCAGAGGACAAACCATCCACAGAGACAAACTGATATCTTTCTGACAGATAAGATCTAAACCAGGCCAGAACTTGTCCGTGTCGACCAATTTGGGTTTCCAATCTCTCCAAAAGAATGTGGTAATCGATGGTATCAAAAGCAGCACTAAGGTCGAGGACAGATGCAGAGCCTCGGTCTGACGCCATTAAAATGTCATTTACCACCTTCACAAGTGCAGTCTCAGTGCTATGATGGGGTCTAAAACCAGACTGAAGCATTTCGTATACAATATTTGTTTTCAGGAAGGCAGTGAGTTGCTGCGCAACAGCTTTTTCTAAAAATTTTGAGAGGAATGGGAGATTCGATATAGGCCAATATTAATTTATATTTTCTGGGTCAAGGTTTGGCTTTTTCAAGAGAGGCTTTATTACTGCCACTTTTAGTGAGTTTGGTACACATCCGGTGGATAGGGAGCTGTTTATTATGTTCAACATTGGAGGGCCAAGCACAGGAAGCAGCTCTTTCAGTAGTTTAGTTGGAATAGGGTCCAGTATGCAGCTTGAAGGTTTAGAGGCCATGATTATTTTCAACATTGTGTCAGGAGATATAGTACTAAAACACTTGAGTGTCTCTCTTGATCCTAGGTCCTGGCAGAGTTGTGCAGACTCAGGACAACTGAGCTTTGGAGGAAAACGCAGATTTAAAGAGGAGTCCGTCATTTGCTTTCTAATGATCATGATCTTTTCCTCAAAGAAGTTCATGAATTTATCACTGCTGAAGTGAAAGCCATCCTCTCTTGGGGAATGCTGCTTTTTAGTTAGCTTTGCGACAGTATCAAAAATAAATGTAGGATTGTTCTTACTTTCCTCAATTAAGTTGGAAAGATAGGATGATCGAGCAGCAGTGAGGGCTCTTCGATACTGCATGGTACTGTATTTCCAAGCTTCGCAATTTCCGTTCCAATTTTCTGGAAGCTTGCTTCAGAGCTTGGGTATTTTCTGTATACCAGGGAGCTAGTTTTCCTTATGACAAATGTTTTTATTTTTTAGGGGTGCAACTGCATCTAGGGTATTGCGCAAGGTTAAATTGAGTTCCTCAGTTAGGTGGTTAATTGATTTTTGTCCTCTGACGTCCTTGGGTAGGCAGAGGGAGTCTGGAAGGGCATCAAGGAATCTTTTGGTTGTCTGAGAATTTATAGCACGACTTTTGATGAGGATTTGTTGCGATTACAAACGTAATAAAATGGTGGTCCGATAGTCCAGGATTATGAGGAAAAACATTAAGATCCACAACATTTATTCCATGGGACAAAACTAGGTCCAGAGTATGACTGTGGCAGTGAGTAGGTCCGGAGGCATGTTGGACAAAACCCACTGAAGCGATGATGGCTCCGAAAGCCTTTTGGAGTGGGTCTGTGGACTTTTCCATGTGAATATTAAAGTCACCAAAAATTTGAATATTTTCTGCCATGACTACAAGGTCCGATAGGAATTCAGGGAACTCAGTGAGGAACGCTGTATATGGCCCAGGAGGCCTGTAACCAGTAGCTATAAAAAGTGATTGAGTAGGCTGCATAGATTTCATGACTATAAGCTCAAAAGATGAGAAMATTTTGTTTTTTGTAAATTGAAATTTGCTATCGTAAATGTTAGCAACACCTCCGCCTTTGCGGGATGCGCGGGGGTTATGGTCACTATTGTAACCATGAGGTGAGGCCTCATTTAACACAGTAAATTCATCAGGCTTAAGCCATGTTTCAGTCAGGCCAATCACATCAAGATTATGATCAGTGATTAGTTCATTGACTATAACTGCCTTGGAAGTGAGGGATCTAACAATAAGTAGCCCTATTTTGAGATGTGAGGTGTCACATTCTCTTTCAATAATGGCAGGAATGGAGGAGGTCTTTATTCCAGTGAAATTGCTAAGGCGAACACCGCCATGTTTAGTTTTGCCCAACCTAGGTCGAGGCCCAGACACGTTCTCAATGGGATAGCTGAGCTGACTACACTGACTGTGCTAGTGGCAGATAGTGGTGTGTTATTTAAGGAAATTAGTGGTGTGTTCTTTATGGACATTAGCGGTGTGTAATGGACATTAGTGGTGTGTTATTTAAGGAAATTAGTGGTGTGTTATATAAGGAAATGAGTGGTGTGGTATTTAAGGAAATTAGTTGTGTGTTAATTAAGGCAATGAGTGGTGTGTTATTTAAGGAAATGAGTGGTGTGTTATTTAAGGAAATGAGTGRTGTGGTGTTTAAGGAAATGAGTGGTGTGTTATTTAAGGAAATTAGTGATATGTTATTTAAGGAAATTACTGGTGTGTTATTTAAGGAAATTACTGGTGTGTTATTTAAAGAAATTAGGGTGTGGTATTTGAGGAAATTAGTGGTGTGTTACTTAACCTTTTCACATCTTAGTTCCAAATATCTCTAACGGTCCCCTAGGGTGAGTGTTCTTTTGTACATGATGTCAGAATTCACTCACTAACCATGTTTCCATCCACAGTTTTTTACGTGTAAAGTCATGACGTATAAAAAAGTCACATCCGGTGTAATGGAAACAGGAAGTTTCGGTTGTGTGTTGTCCTCCCACACTTTATTAGGCTACAGGTTAAATAAATTACCACCTGAGGAATATTGCAAAGGTGCGTCCGTTTCTCCCTCAGGTTGATACAGAGAGACTCATCCATGCTTTTATTACAAGCAGCCTTGACTACTGTAATGCTCTCCTGTCTTTTCTACACAAGAAAGCCAATTAGTCAACTGCAAACATACAGCATACTGCAGCACGGGTATGACCAAGACGGATGGAGAAACACATTACCTGGTTTTAAGGTCTCTGGACTGTAAAACATACAGCATACTGCAGCACGGGTACTGACCAAGACAGATGGAGAGAACACATTACACTGGTTTTAAAGGTCTCTGAACTGTAAAAGCATACAGGCATCTGCAGCACGGGTACTGACCAAGACCGATGGAGAAAAACACATTACACTGGTTTTTAAGGTCTCTGAACTGTAAAACATACAGCATACTGCAGCACGGGTACTGCCAAGACCAGATGAGAGAAACACATTAAACTGTTTTAAGGTCTCTGAACTGTAAAACATCAGCATACTGACGCACGGGTACTGACAAGACCGGATGGAAGAGAAACACATTACACCGGTTTTTAAGGTCTCTGCACTGGCTGCCTGTGAGTTTTAGAATTCATTTGAAGATTCTTCTCTTGGTTTTTAATAAATCAATCCACGATTGTGCCCCCCAATACATGTCAGACTTGCTTTTGAGTCATGTTCCCAGTAGGTCCCTCAGGTCCTCTGGCCTTTTAACTCTCCCAAAGTCTTGGACCAAGAGGCATAGAGAGGCAGCCTTTAGAAAGGCCAAGCCTTTAATGCCCCAAGCCTCTGCAATAGCCTGCCAGAGAACCTGAGGGGGGCCAAAACTGTGGACATATTTAAAAGAGATCTTAAAACACACCGTTTTAGCTTCGCTATTCCATGGGGGGCTTTTTAGCCTTTCCGTTTTCATAATTATTATTTCGTTTTTTATCCTCTTATGTTTGTTTTTCATCCTCTTATGTTCTGTTTTTATAGTAATTGTTTTTATATATATATATTTTCCAGTGAAGTGCATTGCCTTTCATCCCTGTCTGAAATGTGCTTCATTTCATTTGATTAACTTCACAGGGTGGTGAAAGTACACAGTGATCTTGATGCTCCTTTCCAACAAATATCGAGGGTCTTATTTTGGTGACGTGATGATTGATGCTTGACTGCCGTTCGTTGGCTAGAGTGCAGGTGCCAAGACCATAGTTGGCACATTTGCTATTTAACGCAACTGTTTTTGTGACAAAACTTTCGGTAGAGTTTAAAATGCCATGAAAACATGTTGAACTTTCCATTTTTATTCGGTAAATGAAAACTTGAGTGGAAAAAGTACATTTTGTGTGCACTATGTCATCATCCACTGATTTGTATCGCAACAAGTCCATTTGGTGGAAACACCACAGGTGAGAAAATGTGCATATTTTTTTATGCGGATTCTACAATATTTGCATAAAAAWATGTCTCCAATTGGATGGAAACCTAGCTACTGTTTCAAAATGTGATTTTTACGCAGCGGGACAGTTAATTAACACTGCCTTCAAACCAAGGCACACTTTTTGCAAATTATCTATAGGCTATGTTTCAACTTGTCAATTTACATGATTTCTTAACAGCAACAGTTTGAAATGAGGTGCTTTCCGCCTCCTCATTATTTCACGTAGAGGTAGCCCATTTTACTGTGGCAGACAACTTAAATTTGAGGCATGCTATGCTAATGTAGGGTGAGGATTAGCTAGATGAGCCGGACAAACTTCTCTACTTGATGAGTGCCCAAACACTCCACCAGTGTTTCCTCAGGTCAAGAATGCAGACAGTTACATCTCCAGTCAGAACAGAACCTGCCTAAACTTTTCCCCCCGGACGCCTGCGTTGTTCCTTACGAATAATTACTGTGTGCGTTCCTATCCAAGTAAGTGCTTTATACCCTTATCATAATACAGTTTCTGTATATCATGTTATGTCATTTCTACTGTAGCCCACCGGATGTATGATATGGAGCATAATTCTGGGTGTATTCCTTTATAACAGAGGACAAGCGAGGTGCTGATTTCATCACCTTTATGGTGTTATACTCAATTGTGGTTACATTTGTCCATTAGGTCTGTATAACAATGCTAACGCTAATGGCGCCAAAGAAGTACTAGCTTGTGCTGTTTCTCTTTGAAGCTGCCCTGGCCTTATTATCACCATTGCATTGGCCTGTGTATTAATTTGCCCTGCTCTGCCCTGCCCCCTTGTGGAGCCCTTGTGAAGCTATTCAGTTATTATGTTACCTGTAACATTGTGTTATTGCTGTATCCTCATATTTTATTGTAATTACTAATAAATCCTTTTTATTCTGTACTTTCAGAAAACACACACAGTATTGAACATAACTTGCCAACATCACAACTGGAATTGGACATATTTTGTGCCGAAGACTGAAGACAACTTTTATATTATAGCAACATACTGTTTGGAGAGGGAGAATGAGGGAGTGGAGAGGAGGACGAGGGAGTGGAGAGGAGGATGAGGGAATGGAGAGGAGGATGAGGGAGTGGAGAGGAGGACGAGGGAGTGGAGAGGAGGATGAGGGAATGGAGAGGAGGATGAGGGAGTGGAGAGGAGGATGAGGGAGAGAGAGATGGAGTGGACAGGAGGATGAGGGAGTAGAATAGGATATGGGAGTGGAGAGGAGGATGAGGGAGCGGAGAAGGAAGGATTAAGGGAGTGGAGAGAGGAGAGGGAGTGTAGAAGTAAGGATATGGGAGTGAGAGGAGGGGGAGGGAGTAGAGAGGAAGATGAGGGAGTGGAGAGGATTATGATGGAGTGGAGGAGGATTATGAGGGAGTGGAGAGGAATATGAGGGAGGGAGAGGAATGGAGAAGGAGAGGAGGTGAGGGAGTGAGTGAAGAGGAGGATGAGGGAGTGGAGAGGATATTGAGGGAGTGGAGAGGATATTGAGGGAGTGGGGATGATATTGAAGGGAGTGGGGATGATGATGAGGGAATGGGGAGGATAATTGAGGGATGTGGAGAGGGGAGGATGATAAGCGGAGAGGATTATGAGGGAGCGGGGAGGATGATGAGGGAGTGGAGAGGAGGATGAGT
>NW_019944189.1:21070-27582 GCF_002910315.2 Salvelinus sp. IW2-2015 | reverse complement strand
GTGGAATAGGAAGGATGAGGGAGTAGGGAGGAGACGGGACGTGGAGAGGAGATGAGGAGTGGAGAGGAGGATGAGGGATGGGAGGGAGCGATCGATGAGGGAGGACGTGGAGAGGAAGGATGAGGGAATGGATGAGGAGGATTAAGGGAGGGATAGGAGGAGAGGGGGTGGAGGGGAGGATGAGGGAGTGGAAGGAAAGATGAGGGAGTGAGAAGGAGGCATGGGGACTGGAGAGGAGGAAAATAGGGAGTGGGGAGAGGATGAGGATGGAGAGGAGGATTGGCGAAGGGAGGAGATGAGGGAAGATAGGAGGAGCAAGGAGTGGATGATGGAGGGATGAGGGTGGATGAGGGAGGATGGGGGAAGGGATGATGGAGTGGAGAGGAGGATGAGGGAGTGGAGAGAGATGATTAGGAAGGGAGAGGAGGATTGAGCGGAGTGGGAGAGGAACGAAGGATTGGATTAGGATCAGGTGCGAATAGGCGAGGTGAGCTGGGTGGAGATAGGAGAGGATAGCAGGATGAGGGAGAGGGAGGATGAGGAGTGGAGAGTGGATGAGGATGAGAGGTAGTGAGGAGAGATGGAGGGAGGATGAGGGAAAGTGGAGTGAGGAGGCTAGAAGATGATGGATTAGGAGGATAGGGAGTAGGGAGGAATGAGGGGAGTGGAGAGGAGGTGAAAGAGTGGATAGTTAGGATGAGGGAGTAGGGAGGATGAGGGAGTGGAGAGGAGGATGAAAGGAGTGGAATAGGAGGATGAGGGAGTCGAGGAGGACGAGATGAGGAGTGGAAGGAGGAGGATGAAGGAGTGGAGAGGAGGATGAGGGAGTGGAGGAGGAGGATTAGGGAAGGGAGGAGATGAGGGAGGGAAGGAGATGAAGGAGTGGATAGGAGGATGAGGGAGTGAGAGGGGAGTGAGAGGGAGATGGGAGGTGGAGAGGCGGATGAGGGAAATGGAGGGAGGATGAGGATGAGTAGGGAGGATGAGGGGTGGAGCAGGAGGAATGAAGGAGTGGAAGGAGGATGAGGGGTAGGGAGGAGGACGGGAGTGGAGGAGGAGATGAGGGAATGGATAGGAAGGATGAGGGATGGTGGAGAATAGTATGGGGGTGGAGAAGGAGGAATGAGGGAGTGGATAGGAGGTATGAGGGAGTGTACGAATAGGATATGGGGGTGGAGGAGGAGGATGAGGGAGTGTAGAATATGATATGGGAAGTGGAGAGGAAGGATGAGGGAGTGGACAGGAGGATGAGGGAGTGTAGAATAGGATATGGGAGTGGATAGGAGGATGAGGGAGGCGGAGAGGAGGATTAGGGAGTGGAGAGGAGGAATGAGGGAGTGTAGAATAGGATATGGGAGTGGAGAGGAGGGGGAGGGAGTAGAGAGGAAGATGCAGGGATGTGGAGAGGATTATGATGGAGTGGAGAGGATTATGAGGGAGTGGTGAGGATATGAGGGAGGGAGAGGATTATGAGGGAATGGAGAGGGGGTGAGGGAAGTGAGTGAAGAGGAGGATGAGGGAGTGGAGAGGATATTGAGGGAGTGGAGAGGATATTGAGGGAGTGGGGATGATATTGAGGGAGTGGGGATGATGATGAGGGAATGGGGAGGATTTGAGGGAGTGGAGAGGGGGGATGATGAAGCGGAGAGGATTATGAGGGAGCGGGGAGGATTGATGAGGGAGTGGAGAGGAGGATGAGTGAGTGAAGAGGAGGATGGAGGAAGCGGATAGGATTATGAGGGAGTGGGGAGGATGATGAGAGAGTGGGGAGGAATGATGAGGGAGTGGGGGAGGATGATGAGGGAGTGGGGAGGATGATGAGGGAGTGGGGAGGTGGGTGAGATAGAGTCACTTTAACTGCATGATGAAACTGTATGTGATTTGTTATGTGAATTGTATGTCCAATTACTGAAAACCTTGTTCAGTAATCATCTCACTTGTTTAGCTGGTGGTGAACTATGTGGCCATTGAAAACAGCAGTGTGCAATCATAATGGAAACATGTCTTCTAATACCACTTGATGGTTTTCTGAGCGCGCATTCCACAAAGCTGTTTATTATGTCCGCCTTACTCACTACCCCATTTTGCAATTATAGTCAAGCACAATCGTCTGGTTTGATCTTTTTTCTCTCCCGTCAGGTCGTCCATTCCCTGTTGCTCTCTCATCTCCTGTAGCTCCGAGGCATAGCGATTGGTCTCCTCCACTGTCCTCCCGCCAGCTCCTCTGTCAGAAACAGCTTGAAGCACTCTGCCTCAAGAGGGAGATGACAAGGGAGTTGTACCCCAGACTGGGACACATCAAACCAACTGCAGGGCCAGGAGAGGTGAAATCACTGGAGGCCTTGCAGATACTGCAGTGCTCCAGTATTCTCCCACAGCATCTTCAGTGGGAAAAGGGGTCCTCAGATTTGGGGTTCTCAATGGCACAAGGTTGGGGGGCAGCTCCTCAATGTCACTGTCAGAATCTGATTCCTTACTGTCATAGTCTGAATCATTGTCAGAATTGACAAATTCTGAATTTCAGCATTTGTGAGTTGACATTGCTAATGGTAACAGCTTAATTATCAACAACACTAAATGGCTCCAAGTGAGTGTCAGAGGTGACGTAATGGGCTGCAGATATTGTGATACTGATGAGTTGTCTCCACAGATGGTTGGTTTACATAGCAGGTTAAGATAATTAATGTGGCCAGGTTAGGAGAACTAACAGCAGCAGGTTAGGTGAATTAACGTGCAGGTTAGGATAATTAACGTGGCAGGTTAGGTGAATTAACGTGGCAGGGTTAGGAGAACTAAACACAACATGTTTGGGATATTAAAGTGGCAGGTTAGGATAATTAAAGCGGCAGGTTAGGATAATTAATGTGGCAGGTTAGGTGAATTAACGTGGCAGGTTAGGATAATTAAAGTGGCAGGTTAGGGTAATTAAAGTGGCAGGTTAGGATAATTAAAGTGGCAGGTTAGGTGAATTAACGTGGCAGGTTAGAGGTGAATAACGTGGCAGGTTAGGATAATTAAAGTGGCAGGTTAAGGTAATTAAAGTGGAAGGTTGCAGATAATTAATGTGGCAGGTTTAGGTGAATTAAAGTGGCAGGTTAGGATAATATAAAGTGGCAGTTAGGAAATTAAAGTGGCAGTTAGGATACATTAAAGTGGCAGGTTAGGTGAATTAACGTGGCAGGTTAGGAGAACTAATCAACAGGTTAGGATAATTAAACGTAGCAGGTTAGGATAATTAAAGTGGCAGGTAGGATAATTAAAGTGGCAGTTAGGATAATTAAAGTGGCAGGTTAGGATATTAAAGTGGCAGGTTAAGGATAATTAAAGTGGCAGGTTTAGGATAATTAAAGTGGCAGGTTGGTGAATTAACGTGCCAGGTTAGGTGAATTAAACTGGCAGGTTAAGGAGAACTAACACAACAGGTTAGGAATAATTAACGTAGCAGGTTAGGAGAACTAACCAGCAGGTTAGGTGAATTAAAGTAAGAGGTTAAGAGAATGAGGTTATAGAAAGGGTTAAGGTTATGGCTTAGCTACAGTGCTACTGTTGTCAACAACTGTTGTCCCGACGCTGCCACTAGTTGGAGCTGTTGTAGGACTAGCTACTCCATCTAGACGCAGCAGTAGAAACATAAATAAACCATATTTCGCGACAAATCATCAGTAACGTTAACACCGGGCAATGCGCATTTGCGTCAATAAAACACTATGTTAATGTGGTTATTTATCTCTTTATTTCCTGTTTTATTCACATGTTTTTCAAGTCCTGTTAGACAAATAATGGATTCTGATTATTTTATAGATTGTAATGGACAGATATGTGTGTGTAAAATACTTTTTTGAAGTTGTAATTGATTATGATGAGCTAATGCTAAGGCTAATTTGCCAGCTATGTGTGGAGCGCATGTTTGTTGACTCCAAGTGAGTGTCAGAGGTGACGTCATTGGCTGCAGATGGTGTGATACACTGATGAATTGTCTCACATATGGTTTGTTTACATAGCAGGTTAGGATAATTAAAGTGGCAGGTTAGGAGAACTAAACTGGCAGGTTAGGATAATTAAAGTGGCCGGTTTGGAGAATAACAAACAGCAGGTAGGATAATTAACGTAGCAAGGTTAGGATAATTAAAGTGGCAGGTTAGGGAGAACTAAAACAGCAAGTTGGATAATTAACGTAGCAGGTTAGGATAATTAACGTGGCAGGTTATGGATAATTAAACGTGGCAGGTTGAGATAATTAACATGGCAGGTTAGGATAATTAACGTAGCAGGTTAGGATAATTAACATGGCAGCTTAGGATAATTAACGTAGCAGGTTAGGATAATTAACGGTAGGCAGGTTAGGAGAACTAACGTAGCAGGTTAGGAATAATTAACGTAGCAGAGTGAAGAGGAGGATGAGGAAGCGGATAGGATTATGAGGGAGTGGGGAGGATGATGAGAGAGTGGGGAGGATGATGAGGGAGTGGGGAGGATGATGAGGGAGTGGGGAGGATGATGAGGGAGTGGGGAGGTGGGTGAGATAGAGTCACTTTAACTGCATGATGAAACTGTATGTGATTTGTATGTGAATTGTATGTCCAATTACTGAAAACCTTGTTCAGTAATCATCTCACTTGTTAGCTGGTGGTGAACTATGTGGCCATTGAAAACAGCAGTGTCAATCATATGGAAACATGTCTTCTAATACCACTTGATGGTTTTCTGAGCGCATTCCACAAAGCTGTTTATTATGTCCGCCTTACTCACTACCCCCATTTTGCAATTATAGTCAAGCACACATCGTCTGGTTTGATCTTTTTCTCTCCCGTCAGGTCGTCCACCTTCCCTGTTGCTCTCTCATCTCCTGTAGCTCCGAGGCATAGCGATTGGTCTCCTCCACTGTCTCCCGCCAGCTCCTCTGTCAGAAACAGCTTGAAGCACTCTGCCTCAGAGGGAGATGACAAGGGACGTTGTACCCCAGACTGGGACACATCAAACCAACTGCAGGGCCAGGAGAGGTGAAATCACTGGAGGCCTTGCAGATACTGCAGTGCTCCAGTACTTCTCCCACAGCATCTTCAGTGGGAAAGGGGTCCTCAGATTTGGGGTTCTCAATGGCCACAAGGTTGGGGGGCAGCTCCTCAATGTCACTGTCAGAATCTGATTCCTTACTGTCATAGTCTGAATCATTGTCAGAATTGACAAAAWTCTGAATTTCAGCATTTGTGAGTTGACATTGCTAATGGTACAGCTTAATTATCAACAACACTAAATGGCTCCAAGTGAGTGTCAGAGGTGACGTCATGGGCTGCAGATATTGTGATACTGATGAGTTGTCTCCACAGATGGTTGGTTTACATAGCAGGTTAAGATAATTAATGTGGCAGGTTAGGAGAACTAACACAGCAGGTTAGGTGAATTAACGTGGCAGGTTAGGATAATTAACGTGGCAGGTTAGGTGAATTAACGTGGCAGGTTAGGAGAACTAACACAACATGTTGGGATAATTAAAGTGGCAGGTTAGGATAATTAAAGCGGCAGGTTAGGATAATTAATGTGGCAGGTTAGGTCATTAATTAACTGTGCAGGTTTAGGATAATTATGAAGTAGGTTAGGATAATTAAGTGGGCAGGTTAGGTAATTAAAGTGGCAGGTTCAGGATAATTAAAGTGGCAGGTTAGGATAATATTAAAGTGGCAGGTTAGGATATGAGTTAGAAGTGGAGGTTAGGATTTAACAGTTGGACCCAGGTTAGGTGAATTAACGGTGGCAGGTTAGGAGAACTACACACAAGGTTAGGTATAATTAACGTAGCGGTTAGGAGAATAACACAGCAGGTTAGGTGAATTAAAGTAAAGAGGTTAAGAGAATGAGGTTATAGAAAGGGTTAAGGTTATGGCTTAGCTACAGTGCTACTGTTTGTCACAACTGTTGTCCCCGACGCTGCCACTAGTTGGAGCTGTTGTAGGACTAGCTACTCCATCTAGACGCAGCAGTAGAGAAACATAAATAAACCATTTTCGCGACAAATCATCAGTAACGTTAACACCGGCATGGCCATTTGCGTCAATAAAACACTATGTTAATGTGGTTATTTATCTCTTTATTTCCTGTTTTATTCACATGTTTTCAAGTCCTGTTGACAATAATCGGATTCTGATTATTTTATAGATTGTAATGGACAGATATGTGTGTGTAAAATACTTTTTTGAAGGTTGTATTGATTATGATGAGCTAATGCTAAGCTATTTGCCAGCTATGTGTGGAGCCATGTTTGTTGACTCCAAGTGAGTGTCAGAGGTGACGTCATTGGCTGCAGATGGTGTGATACTGATGAATTGTCTCCACATATGGTTTGTTTACATAGCAGGTTAGGATAATTAAAGTGGCAGGTTAGGAAGAACTAACATGGAGGTTTAGGATAATTTAAAGTGGCCGGTTAGGAGAACTAACACAGCAGGTTAGGATAATAACGTAGCGGTTTAGGATAATTAAAGTGGCAGGTTAGGAGAACTAAAACAGCAAGTTAA
>NW_019944189.1:9347-15540 GCF_002910315.2 Salvelinus sp. IW2-2015 | reverse complement strand
GTTAGGTGAATTAACGTGGCAGGTTAGGATAGGGATTAAAGTGTGGGCAGGTTAGGGTCATTAAAGTGGCAGGTTAGGATAATTAAAGTTGGCAAGGTTAGGTTGTAATTAACGTGGCAGGTGTAAGGTGAATAACGTGGCAGGTTAGGATAATTAAAGTGGCAGGTTAAGGTAATATAAAGTGGCAGGTTCAGATAATTAATGTGGGCAAGGTTAGGGTGAATTAAAGTGGCAGGTTAGGATAAATTAAGAGTGGCAGTTAGGAAAATTAAAGTGGCAGGTTAGGATACATTAAAGTGGCAGGTTAGGTGAATTAACGTGGCAGGTTAGGAGAACTAACTCAACAGGTTAGGATAATTAACGTAGCAGGTTAGGATAATTAAAGTGGCAGGTTAGGATAATTAAAGTGGCAGGTTAGGATAATTAAAGTGGCAGGTTAGGGATAATTAAAGTGGCAGGTTAGGATAATTAAAGTGGCAGGTAGGATAGATAAAGTGGCAGGTTAGGTGATTAACGTGCCAGGTTAGGTGAATTAACGTGGCAGGTTAGGAGAACTAACACAACAGGTTAGGATATAATTAAGCGTAGCAGGTTAGGAAGAACTAACCAGCAGGTTAGGTGAATTAAAGTAAGAGGTTAAGAGAATGAGGTTATAGAAAGGGTTAAGGTTATGGCTTAGCTACAGTGCTACTGTTGTCACAACTGTTGTCCCGGACGCTGCACTAGTTGGAGCTGTTGTAGGACTAGCTACTCCATCTAGACGCAGCAGTAGAAACATAAATAAACCATATTTCGCGACAAATCATCAGTAACGTTAACACCGGGCATGCGCCATTTGCGTCAATAAAACACTATGTTAATGTGGTTATTTATCTCTTTATTTCCTGTTTTATTCACATGTTTTCAAGTCCTGTTGACAAATAATGGTTTTCTGATTATTTTATAGATTGTAATGGACAGATATGATGTGTGTAAAATACTTTTTTGAAGTTTGTATTGATTATGATGAGCTAATGCTAAGCTAATTTGCCAGCTATGTGTGGAGCCATGTTTGTTGACTCCAAGTGAGTGTCAGAGGTGACGTCATTGGCTGCAGATGGTGTGAGTACTGATGAATTGTCTCCACATATGGTTTGTTTACATAGCAGGTTAGGATAATTAAAGTGGCAGGTTGAAGAAACAACACTGCAGGTTAGGATAATTAAAGTGGCCGGTTAGGAGAACTAACACAGCAGGTTAGGATAATTAACGTAGCAAGGTTAGGATAATTAAAGTGGCAGGTTAGGAGAACTAAAACAGCAAGTTAGGATAATTAACGTAGCAGGTTAGGATAATTAACGTGGCAGGTTAGGATAAATTAACGTGGCAGGTTGAGATAATTAACATGGCAGGTTAGGATAATTAAACGTAGCAGGTTAGGATAATTAACATGGCAGGTTAGGATAATTAACGTAGCAGGTTAGGATAATTAACGTAGCAGGTTAGGAAGAACTAACGTAGCAGGTTAGGATAATTAAGCGTAGCAGGTGGATAATTACGTGAGCAGGTTAGGATAATAGTAGAGAGGCCTAACGTAGCAGGTTAGGATAATTAACGTAGCAGGTTAGGATAATTAACGTAGCAGGTTAGGATAATTAACGTGGCAGGTTAGGATAATTAACGTGGCAGGGTTTCGGTATAAAGTTAGACGTAGCAGGTTCGGATAATTAACGTAGCAGGTTAGGATAATTAACGTAGCAGGATAGGATAATTAAGCGTAGCAGGTTAGGAATATAACGTGGCAGGTTAAGAGAACTAACGTAGCGGTTAGGATAATTAACGTAGCAGGTTTAGGATAATTAATCGTGGCAGGTTAGGATAATTTAACGTGGCAGGTTCGGACAATTAACACAGCAGGTTAATACACGAGCAGCTTTCGCCATCAAACATGCATACTGCAAACAGACCCAACTTATCTTGTCACTCTTCTTATCTTTGGTTGACACAGAAAAACAAACATGGCGGTGCGCGCACAGACTATTCCAACCTTTGGATTACTTTAAATTTAATCAATTATTTTGATCACTGGTGAGCTCAACCGTGATGTGATGAATTGTAAATAGTAATTCTATTAGCTAATACATATGATGTTTTCTATCAGCTGAGAGTCAGCTAAATATGTGTCTTAGCTCACTCTTTTTCTCAGCACTAAGACTAACGAAGCCTACATTTTTAGATTTGGATGAGAATTGTGTTATGCCGTTGCTACTTCTTTGAATGTCTGAATATTAATACAAAAAATAACAGCTCACATTGAGGAACATCACGTTGTAAAGGGATAATTAACGTAGCAGGTTAGGATAATTAACGTAGCAGGTTAGGATAATTAACGTAGCAGGTTAGGATAATTAACGTGGCAGGTTAAGAGAACTAACGTAGCAGGTTAGGATAATTAACGTAGCAGGTTAGGATAATTAATGTGGCAGGTTAGGATAATTAACGTGGCAGGTTCGGACAATTAACACAGCAGGTTAATACACAGCAGCTTCGCCATCAACATGCATACTGCAAACAGACCCAACTTATCTTGTCACCTCTTCTTATCTTTGGTTGACACAGAAAAACAAACATGGCGGTGCGCGCACAGACTATTCCAACCTTTGGATTACTTTAAATTTTAATCAATTATTTTGATCACTGGTGAGCTCAACCGTGATGTGATGAATTGTAAATAGTAATTCCTATTAGCTAATACATATGATGTTTTCTATCAGCTGAGAGTCAGCTAAATATGTGTCTTAGCTCACTCTTTTCTCAGCACTAAGACTAACGCAGCCTACATTTTTAGATTTGGATGAGAATTGTGTTATGCCGTTGCTACTTCTTTGAATGTCTGAATATTACATACAAAAATAAACAGCTCACATTGAGGACATCACGTTGTAAAGACTGTATTTGTGCAAAATGTTTCTGTGAAAAAACTGTATGTCCAGCTCAAAGCTGACTGGTGCGTCCTAACTAGACATTGTAATGGAGTGTTCTAATCACACTGTTGTACGCTGCAGGGACCACTGGAGAATGATTACACACATGTGTTCCTAAGTCTCCAAGGTTTAAGGAATTAAGGAAATGGCTCGTGTGTTATTTGAGGAAATCAGTGTTGTGTTATTTAAGGAAATTAGTGTTGTGTTATTTAAGGAAATCAGTGGTGTGTTATTTAAGGAAATCAGTGGTGTGTTATTTAAGGAAATCAGTGGTGTGTTATTTAAGGAAATCAGTGGTGTGTTATTTAAGGAAAATCTAATGCTGTCAAGTCATGTTTAGTCAGGGGTGATGTATGTGATTGTGTTTTTGTGTGTGTGTGTGTGTGTGTGTGTGTGTGTGTGTGTGTGTGTGTGTGTGTGTGTGTGTGGTGTGTGTGTGTGGTGTGTGTGTGTGTGTGTGTGTGTGTGTGGTGTGTGTGTGGTGTCTGTGTGTGTGTGGTGTATTGTGGTGTGTGTGTGTGGCATGTATGTGTGTTGCCTGTGTGGTGTAGTGTTGTGTGGTGTGTGTGTGTATTGTGTGCGTGTTTGTGTGTATTAGTGATCTTATGTAATTTAGAGCAGCCTCAGTCCTTTGTGTATGTAGTTTCATTGGATAGCAATTTAATTGCTGCTCACAATCCTCTTAAGACAAGAACAGATAACATCCCTCTTTAATTTACAAATTTTCATCTGTTTTCTCTCGCTCTCTTTTTCACATACCTTTTTTATCCCTGTCCTGTCATTTGGATGGCTTTTGCCAGTCTCTTCCTACTTCCCTTCAGCTCCATTATTTCTACTACACACACCTCATCTTCCCTTTCCTCTCTTACTGTTTCACTCTACTCCATCTCCCCAATCTAACTTCTCCCTCTCGCTGCTCTCTTTCTTCCTTTCTATTTCTTCCACCTTCTCTCACTCCCTCATACATCTCCTCTCTCTCTCTCGTCTGTCTTTTTTTGTCTAACCTCTGCTACTCTTTATGGCAGGGGTCTGATGTAGAAATGTTAATTGGGAGCGGCGCTGAAGAGGGCCTTGTGGAGTTGGGAACATCATGGCTGCCTTTTAATCCTAATGACCTCTTCTCTCTTTTTCTCTCTCTCTCTCTTTCTCAATCTTTTCTTTCGGCTGTTCTTCTCTTTTTTCATTATTTTATTCTTTTCTTTTTTTCTTATGCTTTCTTTCTTTCTTTTCTTTTCTCTCTTCTTCTCTCGTCTTCTCTCCTCTCTCTCTCTCTCTCTCTCTCTTCTTTCTCTCTCTCTCTCTCCTCTTTCTCTCTCTCGTCTCTTCGCTTTCTGTCATCCCCCCCCCCCCCCCCTCGTCTTCCTCTCTGCTCTCTCTCTCTCTCTCCTCTCTCTCCTCTCCTCTCTCTCGTCTCTTCTCTCTCTTCTTCTCTCTCTCTCTCTCCTTCTCTCTTCTCTCTCTCTCTTCCTCTCTCTCTCTCCTCTTACTCTCTCTTCTCTCTCTCTCTCTCTCTTTATCTCTCCTCTTTCCTTTTCTTTCTTTCTCTTTTATGCATAAAACGATAATTACTCAGGGTAGAGCTGAACCTCAACTCCTCTTTTCTCTCCTTTAAGAAGCTTATGCATGCATGAAGAAACCATTTAGTAAAAAGAACAGAGAAGAAAAAAATGAAAAGGGTGCTGAATTTGGTAAAGCGTCATTCGCAATCCTAATCTTTCTTTCCCCTCCTGCCTGCCAGCCTGTCACTCTTTTCACTGACTGACTCTCTCCATCTCTCTCCTCTCTACTCTCTCGTCGTCTTCTCATCTCTCTCCTCTCCTCTCTCTCTCCCTCTCTCTCTCCTCTCTCTCTCTCTCTCTCTCTCTCTCTCTCTCTCTCATCCTCTCTCTCCTCTCTCTCTTCTTCATATGTACATTGTTCCTTAATCCCCCCTTTCCACTTCCTCTAATATTTTATTCAGCCTTCCATACTCTCTTCTCTCGCTCAAATCCCACTTCGCTTTTTTCTTGCTTTTGTTGCACCTTCATTCCTCTGTGGCCTCCAGGGAAGGCAGGGTTGAAACAAGTAAAGACAGGCGCTAGTCCATTTGCTGGGTATTCAATTTTAGGCCATCTGTCTTACCTGCTTGCCTACTCGTTGTTTGAAGTTGGTGTGTGCATCTGTTGTTGTCTGGTGTGGCTATACTGGCGTTTCTACAGTGCAAGTGAAGGATGAGGGGCCGGAATCGAGTCACTGGTTTAGATTTTAACAGCGCTGCTTCTTTTTTCATCTTCTCTTTCTTATGACCTTAGGGCTTCCCCGCCCGACTCCCCCCCTCACTTTATCGCTCTCTCGTTCTTTTCATATTCTAACTCTAAAGTCGGGGCCTTTGAGTTCTCAAGGGGGAGTGAGAGTTTGACGTACCTGTCATTTGCTTTGTCTTACTTTCACAACTTATCACCATGAATTTAAATACAACGTTTCTTCTCCTTTTATTCTTGCCTAGGCCGGGGGGGATCCATGCGTTTATCTAGTATATACACACACACAACACACCACACACAACCAACACACACACACACCACACACACACACACACACACACACACACACACACACCACACGCGCGCGGCACACACGCGCACACACGCACACACACGCACACAAACACACACACACACAGAAGAGTACAGGCACCCTTAAGTCTATTGAATCTATTCACAAAAATGGTCGACACCACAACACCACCATCATACACACACACACAACACACAGCACACACACACACACCACACACACACACACACACACAACACACACACACACGTCTTCGCTGTTCTCACCTATGGGTTATTCATGTGGGGCAATCATAGTGGAACTTGATCCAAATCTGATTTGCAATTCCTTAGTTTCTCCCTTCTCCCTGTTCCTCATTCTCTCCCTCCTTTCCTCTGTTCTCCTCCGCTCTCCTCTGCTCTCCAGCGGTCGAGAGTGAAAGGAAGGCAAATAAAGTTTTCGAAGGCACTTTTGTTTCATACTTTTCTCGACTGGTTTTTAGAGTGCATGTTTTTTTGTCTTATTAATTCATGCACACAGTGGGAGGTGGTTGTGTGTGTGTGTGTGTGTGTGTGTGTGTGTGTGTGTGTGTGTGGCTGTGTGTGTGTGTGTGTGTGTTAGTGTGTGTGTGTGTGTGTGTGTGTGTGTGGTGTGTGTGTGTGTGTGTGTGTGTGTTGTGTGTGTGTGGTGTGTGT
>NW_019944189.1:2500-7500 GCF_002910315.2 Salvelinus sp. IW2-2015 | reverse complement strand
ACAAATTTTCATCTGTTCCTCCGCTCTCTTTTTCTCCTTTTCTATTTACCCTGTCCTGTCCATTTGGCTTTTGCCAAGTCTTCCTACTTCCCTTCGCTCCCTTTTTCTCTCCAATCTTTTCCCTTCCCCTCTCTATCTGTCATCATCCATCTCTCCTCCCAACCTCCCTCTCTCCCTCTCGCTGCTCTCTTTCTTCTTCCTATTTCTCTCCACCCTTCCTCACTCCCTCATACCCCTCTTCTCTCTCTCGTCTGTCTTTTTTTGTCTAACCCTCGCTCTCTTTATGGCAGAGGGTTCCGTGTGAAATGTTAATTGGGAGCGGGCTGAAAAGAGGGCCTTGGAGCGTTGGGGACATCAATGGCTGCCTTTTAATCCTAATGACCTCTCTCTTTTTCTCTCTCTCTCTCTCTTTCTCAATCTTTCTTTCGCTGTCTCTCTTCTCTTCTACTTTCTTTCCTTCTTTCTCTTCTCTATCTTTCTTCTTCTTCTTCTCCTCTCTCTCCTCTCTCTCTCTCTCTCTCTCTCTCCCCCATCTCGTCTCTCTTCACTCTCTTCCTCCGTACTCTGTCTCCCCTCTCTCTTCATCTCTCTCTCTCTCTCTCGATCTCGCTCATCTCAATCAACTCATCTGTCTACTCCTCTCTCTCCGTCTCGTGTGTGCGCCCGCATGCTCCCGTGTGTGTCTATGAAAGTGTGTCCTGTCCCTCTGGGAGTATTTACACATTAAGCTGGTGCTTGTGATTATTCTGACTGTTTAACTATGAGCTACCCATGGGAGCACAGGCACTCATATAATTGCCAATTAAATTAAGGAAGAAAGCTTTTTCCTCTCCATCCCGGTAAGGTTACATAGTGTCTCAGGAAGTATTGGAGCTAGCTACACAACACCCTCTCAGTTCACTGTGGAGGAAGACACTGCAATATTATGGGTAAGAGGTCTGAATGGAGGAAGAGATGACACGGAACAAGACAAAATGGTTAAGACGTCTGCTGCAGGCTGGTGGTCTCTCCAAGACTCAGTGAAAGACTCAACAACGAGACAGGTCCGATGTAGCAATTCTGTCCACAGACATTAACTAAACGTTAGCTTGCTAGTAAGCCTATATACATTAGCTAAAAGTTAGCTTGCTAGCAAGCCTATAGACATTAGCTAAAAGTTAGTGTTAGCTAGCTAGATTTCCTCAGACAAACAGTGCTACATTTTACCATGAGGACAGTAGACTACCCTTCAGGCAACCAACCAGTCTGACAACCAGCCCCTGTTTCCCCTATATAACATATTTTCATGACCTCTTCATGCCATTAATCCACTTATTCTCACTCTCTTTGTCACTTGTATTGACGTGAACTTCATTTGTATGTAAGGCACCTCACTGAACTTGCTATTCAGAAAGTGTTGCTGGATGTGGTTTAGCTAATGGCCTAATGGGAACGGGTTTGTTTAGCTGGGGTCCAATGGGAGTCGGAGTTGTTTGAAGGCCTGCCATTTCAATCAGGCTTGTTTTCCTGTTATTGTTGTCTTTAGGGGGGGATCTGGTCATGTGTTTCATCACGCCTATAATTGGATAGATTCTGTGTTCCGTCTTTTCCTGTGATTAATTATGGAACCCTGTTACGGAACGCTTTATCCAGGAGGAGAGGGAGAGGGAGATGGAGAGAGGAAGTGGCCAGAGGGATGGAGGGAGACAGGACATGAAGTGAGCTTGCGTGTAGATGAGTGATTTGGGAGCAGGCGGATGTGGTCGGGTGTGTGTGTGTGTGTCTTTGTGTGTGTCTTTGTGTGAATGTGTGTGTGTGTGTGTGCGTGTGTGTGTGTGTGTGAATGTGTGTGTGTGTGTGTGTGTGTGTGTGTGAGAAAGAGAGTCCCTGCCTGTGTCCGCGCAATTGAAAAGTAGCCGCATCGATTATGACACTGAGGTCCTCTCTGGGGGAACCATGGGCAGCCCATTTGTTTGACAGGAAGAGACTGGGGGAAGTCTATTACTGTTGTACGCTCATTGACTGCTTGAGAGGAAAGAGCTCTGCCTGGATTTAGAAATGAGTCCTGACCTCTAACCTCCCAGTACACCACGATAGTGTGTGTGTGTGTGTGTGTGCGCGTGCACATGTGCATTTGTTTGTTCGTGTGTGTGTGTGCACGGTCATTTGTGTCCTGGAGCGACACTACCTAATGACAGGAGAGCATTGAGGGTCAGGATGTCTACATTCAGTGTAACTTGCTCTGATGGAGGAGACGACCTTTCACCTTCTCCTCCTCTCAGAACACCACCGTGGAGAGGAAGAATGGCACACTGTGGTATGCTCATCTTCAAGGTTTTCTCATGACAGGACAGGATCTAAAGACCACAAGAACAGTTCTGAATGTCATTCAGATATCATTTCTGAAGTCTGTTTGGGGTGTGTGGGTGTGTGGTAGTCGATGGGATATGGTTAGCTACTTAGCATTGCGCGCAAGTAGAGGTCAGTCGGTGACATAACTTTAAATTGTTTTCCTTGCTCTGCAAAGGCTCTGGCACCCACAATGCTTTTTGTGTGACACGTGTCGATGTGTTCAGATGTTTGTGTGTCTTTGCCTCTGTACAACCTCAAACATATTTCACAGTATTGCACACTCATTGCAGTGCCTCATAAAGCGATCAAATACAGTACTCAAGTATGCTTTGAGTACTCATGCAATCACGTTCAAACAGATATGCCCAAACCTTTTACCACAAACCAGCTATGATAACACAAACAGATTGATATATCACCCAAGTGTGCAATTTAAGCATAGTTATTTTGGAGCCCGTTCTCAAAGTTTATGGTTTAACCTTTGAGAACAGTGTTTGTGGCCAGCATTCACTACTGCCAAGATCTACAATTATGGGTTATTAGCGTTTGAGGTCTGAAGGGATGATTGCTCAATTTATCTGAGAGAAATAACAAAAAACTTTCTGAAATCAGAGACCTGTTTGATTGAGTGAGAATGTTTGTTTCAGAAAGGGTGTTTTTATGAGTTCTGACTTGTTTTCCAATCGTGGCCAATTCAAATGAAATTACAATCAAAATGTATTTGTTACAGTGCCTTGCAAAAGTATTCATCCCCTCTGGCGTTTTTCCTATTTTGTTGCATTACAACCTGTAATTTAAATTGATTTTTATTTGTATTTCAGGTAATGAACATGCACAAAATAGTCCAAATTGGTGAAGTGAAATGAAAATAACTTGTTTCAAAAAACTCTAAAAAATGTAAATGGAAAAGTGGTGCTGGCATATGTATTCACCCCTTTGCTATGAAGCCCCTAAATAAGATCTGGTGCAACCGATTACCTTCAGAAGTCACATAATTAGTTAACTTCTTTGGGGTAGGGGGCAGTATTTTCACGTCCGGATGAAAAGCGTGCCCAGAGTAAACGGCCTGCTACAAAGCCATAAAAGCTAGAATATGCATATTATTAGTGGATTTGGATAGAAAACACTCTGACGTTTCTAAAACTGTTTGAATGATGTCTGTGAGTATAACAGAACTCATATGGCAGGCAACAATCTGAGAAAAAATCCACCAGGAAGTGGGAAATCTGAGGTTGGTCGATTTTCAACTCAGCTCCTATTGAAGATACAGTGGGATATTGTTGTACTTCCTAAGGCCTTACGTTAGGAAGTTCCAAAACATCCTTTGATGTTGCAGAGTGCCACATCAATTTACAGGAATAGGCATAATACACATTGCTAAAAGATACAACTGTTATGCATGGAATGTTAGATGCACTTCTCCTTAATTCTTGAGGATATGGTGCAGAGTTTTCACTTAGGGAAAAATAGCGTGCGCAATTTCAACTTCGTGCTACTCATCCCCAGAATATACGATATGCATATTATTAGTAGATTTGGATAGAAAACACTCTGAAGTTTCTAAAACTGTTTGAATCATATCTGTAAGTATAACAGAACTTATTATAGCAGTCAAAACCCTGAGGACTAACTTTTTTATTGTTAAGTTCCTGTATGTTCAATGGGTTATCATGGGCAACACCAGAATTCTAATCACTATCCACGCAGTTTCTACTGCTTCCACTGGATGTCGCCATTGTATGGAAAAAGGTTAAGGTTTTTCCTTAGTAAACAGAGAAAGATATTGACCCGGAAGTGGAGTGACGTCGTGTGTTTATGTTTGAGAGTTGAGCAAGACTTGAAAAGTACGTGAGTTTGTTGATATCCTGTATTGAAAACAGATTGACCCGTCTTCAATTTGATCGATTATTAACGTTTACAAATACCTTAATTTGTATTAAAAGTACTTTGAAATGTTTTGGCAAAGTTTAGAGGTAATTTTTTTTGATATTTTGTCGTGATTTTGCGCAAATTGAACGCTCTTTTTCCTGGTACAACGGCGCCAATAAATGGACATTTGGATATATATGGACGGAATAATCGAACTAAAGGACCATTTGTGATGTTTATGGACATATTGGAGTGCCAACAAAAGAATCTCGTCAAAGGTAATGCATGTTTTATATTTTATTTCTGCGTTTTGAGTAGCGCCGGCATGGTTGAAATTGTCAACCAAAGAGAGTGTAGCCATTGCACTATCATCAGATAATAGCATCTTATGCTTTCGCCGAAAAGCCTTTTTGCAATCTGACATGTGGCTGGATTCACAACGAGTTGTAGCTTTAATTTGGTATCTTATATGTAATTAATAAAGTTTGATTTTATAGATTTTTTTTAATCTGGCGCTCTACATTTTAACAGGCTGTTGGGACGCAAGCGTCCCGCGATCCCAGAGAGGTTAATGCAACTGTTGTGTCAGATTTCAAAAAAGCTTTACGGAAAAGCAACCATGCAATAATCTGAGTCGGCGCTCAGAGCCCAATCAAACACAAATATATCCGCCATATTATGCAGTCAACAAAAAATCATTAATAGCATTATAAATCTTCACTTACCTTTGCTGATCTTCGTCGGAATGCACTCCAGGACTCCCACTTCCACAAGAAATGTTTTTTTTGTTTGGTAATGTC